>NC_034175.2:1956435-2078008 GCF_002021735.2 Oncorhynchus kisutch | reverse complement strand
TCCCTCCCTGATTTTTCAGCCAATTGGACGAGCATTTGCTCTGGTGCAGCCAACCAGTGATAGGCCTGCTCTGAAGCCTGAACCAATCAAATCCTCTGAGGAGAAGACTGAAAAGGTTGAAGTCATCAAGGTGGGTGGAGCTTAATGTTTGAGGGTGTGTGTGTTACCAGGGTGTGTAATGTGTAATGTGTGTGTAATATGTCTGTGTTCCATGTGTTGCAGGTGTATCTGGAGGATCGTAGACAGGAGCAGCAGAGACACCAGCAGAGCCTCAAGATGTTGTCAGATGAAGTCTCCCAGATACAGGAGGTAAGACACATTCTCTCACTTTCTCTCTCTGTGTGTGAGTCTGTCAGTAACACGTGTGTGTGTGTGTGTTTTGCTCAGGTGAGATACTGTCTGAAGACCCTGAGGGAACAGATGGCAACCAAGAACAAAGGACAACACAAGGTATGTGCACACATTTATAATGTTTATGTGTACACGTGTTGTTATGGGTTGTTATGGAAACATTTAAAATGTTTATGTGTACACGTGTTGTTATGGGTTGTTATGGAACACATTTATAATGTTTATGTGAACACGTGTTGTTAGGGTTGTTATGGAACACATTTATAATGTTTATGTGAACACGTGTTGTTATGGGTTGTTATGGAACACATTTATAATGTTTATGTGAACACGTGTTGTTATGGTTGTTATGGAACACATTTATAATGTTTATGTGAACACGTGTTGTTATGGGTTGTTATGGACCACATTTATAATGTTTATGTGAACACGTGTTGTTATGGATTGTTATGGAACACATTTATAATGTTTATGTGAACACGTGTTGTTTATGGGTTGTTATGGAACACATTTATATGTTTATGTGGACACGTGTTGCTATGGAACACATTTATAATGTTTATGTGAACACGTGTTGTTATGGAACACATTTATAATGTTTATGTGAACATGTGTTGTTATGGAACACATGTATAATGTTTGTGAACACGTGTTGTTATGGAACACATTTATAATGTTTGAACACGTGTTGTTATGGAACACATTTATAATGTTTGAACACGTGTTGTTATGGAACACATTTATAATGTTTGTGAACACGTGTTGTTATGGAACACATTTATAATGTTTGTGAACACGTGTTGTTATGGAACACATTTATAATGTTTATGTGAACACGGGTTGTTATGGAACACATTTATAATGTTTGTGAACACGTGTTGTTATGGAACACATTTATAATGTTTATGTGAACACGTGTTGTTATGGAACACATTTATAATGTTTATGTGAACACGTGTTGTTATGGAACACATTTATAATGTTTATGTGAACACGTGTTGTTATGGAACACATTTATAATGTTTATGTGAACACGTGTTGTTATGGAACACATTTATAATGTTTGTGAACACGTGTTGTTATGGAACACATTTATAATGTTTGTGAACACGTGTTGTTATGGAACACATTTATAATGTTTATGTGAACACGGGTTGTTATGGAACACATTTATAATGTTTGAAACACGTGTTGTTATGGAACACATTTATAATGTTTGTGAACACGTGTTGTTATGGAACACATTTATAATGTTTATGTGAACACGTGATGTTATGGAACACATTTATGTTTGTGAACACGTGTTATGGAACACATTTATAATGTTTGTGAACACGTGTTGTTATGGAACACATTTATAATGTTTACGTGAACACGGGTTGTTATGGAACACATTTATAATGTTTATGTGAACACGTGTTGTTATGGAACACATTTATAATGTTTGTGAACACGTATTGTTATGGAACACATTTATAATGTTTATGTGAACACGTGTTGTTATGGAACACATTTATAATGTTTGTGAACACGTGTTGTTATGGAACACATTTATAATGTTTGTGAACACGTGTTGTTATGGAACACATTTATAATGTTTATGTGAACACGGGTTGTTATGGAACACATTTATAATGTTTGAACACGTGTTGTTATGGAACACATTTATAATGTTTGTGAACACGTGTTGTTATGGAACACATTTATAATGTTTATGTGAACACATGTTGTTATGGAACACATTTATAATGTTTGTGAACACGTGTTGTTATGGAACACATTTATAATGTTTGTGAACACGTGTTGTTATGGAACACATTTATAATGTTTATGTGAACACGGGTTGCTATGGAACACATTTATAATGTTTATGTGAACACGGGTTGTTATGGAACACATTTATAATGTTTATGTGAACACGTGTTGTTATGGAACCAGTTGTTTAGTGTCATCATTCATTTTGATACCTACTGATGACATATGCAATATGTCCTGTGTGTGTCACTTCTACCTAAATGTTTCTCATATCGCTTCTCGTTCTCTCCATCCCTCACTATTCCCTCTCTTTCTTCATCCTTCTCTCCCCCTAGTTTCTTGCTAGTGGCTACGGAGTCAGCACTCCCTCCAATCAGAACATCTCTTCTTCCTCAAAGGGAGGAGCTAAAGATGATGGGCAGGTGAGGGGCTTTTCACATGCCCTATACACACAGGTTCATGTGTGTGTGAGAGAGAGAGCTTATGTGTGCGTCTAACACCTACATATCAAGTCTTAGACTGACCCAGTTCGAAGAGATTGGCATGGTTCTGTGTGTGTGTGTGTCCATTTTAGTGTGAGTGTATTCACAAATACAGAGAGGGAGTGGAACACCCCCCAGGAGAGAGATCTGGAAGGCCTGGTACATTCCGTCCCTCCTCTCCTCCTGTGTTGTTGAGTGTGTTTGTGTTCTTCTCCCTCCATTGTTCTACATTCCCCAGATGACTGCCTGTTTAATAGCTTTGGTTTAGTCTCGAGGCCAAACAGGTAATGGGCGTTCCCAAGGCTATTCATGTCAGGATTCAGGAGTCTTTTCAGAAGAGTGAATAGGGCTGACTTTAACAGTTTGTGTGTGTGCAGCGTGTGAATGACGCATGAGTAGCAGTTGGCGTTACAGAAATATGAGTGGAAAACTTTGGCCTTTGTTTGGCTTCCATCAGAATCTCTCCCTTTGTAACCGCTGCTTTGACACACAGACACATACAGTCACACCTCACTCTCTCTCACTCTCTCCCTCCCTCTGTCATTGAAATGTAAAAATAGATTGTTCTGTAATTATTTGCATATTAGCATTTTGCTTTTCCTCTCGCTCGCTCTCTCTCTCTCTCCCTCTCTCATCATTAATCTGATTCACCTGTGGTAACAAAGGGCCGAGCCGCTCTCACTACAGTAGAATCAACACTAAGAAACCTATACAATACAGTACTACACTATACAATAGAGTACTATGCAGTACTGTACAATTCTATACAAAACAATACTACACAATACAGTACTACACAACACTATACAATACAGATTACAATACAGTACTACACAACACTATACAATACAGAGTACTATACAGTACTACACTATACAATAGAGTACTATACAATACTACACAATACAGTACTACACAATACTGTACGTAAGTGATAATCCCAGAGTAGACTGTGTTTGGAGGATATATTGGCATGGGTGGTGTTAGGCCCGAGATGAACACTATACTATACAATACACTACTGTACAATGCTTTACAATACAGTAGTACACAACAGTATACAACACAGTACTTCCCTGAGCCCGAGGAGTCAGGAGTTTACAGTGCTTTGATCAGTCAGGTGGCTGAATGAGTTTATGAACAGGATATTAGTGGATTCTTGGAGCTTCACTCAAATCTATGGAAACAAACTGTGTTTAAGTTTTCTCCCAGTTGAACAGTTCCTTTATTCCCTCTTTCTTTCTCTCTGTCTTCAGGGAGGGGAGGATGAGGTGGAGAGGGACAAGATGAGGGAGGTCAGTAAGCGTCTGTATGCTCAGCTACAGGAGGCCGAGAAGAAACACCAGGAGGAGAGAGAGAGACTGCAGGTAAAACATACATACACGCATACCTACATACATACATATATACACACACATACCAACATACACATACATACATATACACACACACATATATACATACATACATATATACACACACATACCAACATACACATACATACATATACACACACACATATATACATACATACATATATACACACACATACCAACATACACATACATACATATACACACACACATATATACATACATACATATACACACACACACACACATACATATATACACACACACACATACATACACACACACATACATAAGCACATACACACAGACACACCAAAGTGCTGTACATTATGAAACTATGACTCTGTCCTTTTCCTGTGCAGGCTGAGGGTGTGGATCTGCGCCAGCGTCTGGGGGAGCAGGAGGAGAAGCTGAAGGGGGTGGAGGAGAGTAGTGAGAGGAAAGACCAGAGGATTGAGGAGCTCCAGAGGCTGCTGGGAGGCATGGCACAGGAGAGCCAAGCCCTACGAGACACACTGAGGAACAGAGAGGAAGAACTCAGAGAATTACGCAAGATCAGAGAGGAGGGCAGGAACGAGGAGCAGAGGTGAGGAGGACAATAAACAGAGCACACACACACTGCCCTGTTGGAGCTAGAAACACAAGCATTTCACTGCACCTGCGATAACGTCTGCAAATCTGTGTAAGTGATTTGAGTTGACACAGAGCACACACACACATATCACACACATAAACACCAAGAAAAGCACACACACATAGACGAAGAGTGTTCTCAGCCACTCACGCTGTGTGTTCTTCTCAGGTCAGAGCAGTTGGAGAAGGAGCTGGCCATTCTGAAGGAGAAGATCCATCATCTAGATGACATGCTGAAGAGCCAGCAGAGGAAAGTCAGACACATGATCGAACAGGTGAGACGCACACACACACATGACTATAACATGCTTTAACATGACTATAACATGTTATAACAGGACTATAACATGCTTTAACAGGACTATAAAATGTTATAACTAGCTATAACGGGACTATAACATGTTATAACAGGACTATAACAGGACTATAACATGTTATAACTAGCTATAACAGGACTATTAACATGCTTTAACATGACTATAACATGTTATAACTAGCTATAACGGGACTATAACATGTTATAACAGGACTATAACAGGACTATAAACATGTTATAACTAGCTATAACAGGACTTAACATGCTTTAACAGGACTATAACATGTTATAACTAGCTATAACGGGACTATAACATGTTATAACAGAACTATAACAGGACTATAACATGTTATAACTAGCTATAACAGGACTATTAACATGCTTTAACAGGACTATAACATGTTATAACAGGACTATAACAGGACTATAACATGTTATAACTAGCTATAACGGGACTATAACATGTTATAACAGACCTATAACAGGACTATAACATGTTATAACTAGCTATAACAGGACTATTAACATGCTTTAACAGGACTATAACATGTTATAACAGGACTATAACAGGACTATAACATGTTATAACTAGCTATAACGGGACTATTAACATGCTTTAACAGGACTATAACATGTTATAACTAGCTATAACGGGACTATAACATGTTATAACAGGACTATAACATGTTATAACTAGCTATAACAGGACTATTAACATGCTTTAACAGGACTATAACATGTTATAACTAGCTATAACGGGACTATAACATGTTATAACAGAACTATAACAGGACTATAACATGTTATAACTAGCTATAACAGGACTATTAACATGATTTAACATGACTATAACATGTTATAACTAGCTATAACGGGACTATAACATGTTATAACAGGACCATAACATGTTATAACTAGCTATAACAGGACTATAACATGCTTTAACAGGATTATGACATGTTATAACTAGCTATAACAGGACTATAACATGTTATAACAGAACTATAACAGGACTATAACATGCTTTAACAGGATTATGACATGTTATAACTAGCTATAACAGGACTATAACATGCTTTAACAGGACTATAACATGTTATAACAGGACTATAACAGGACTATACCATGTTATAACTAGCTATAACAAATCTAATCAAATTTTATTTGTCACATACACATGGTTGTTAGTGCGAGTGTAGCGAAATGCTTGTGCTTCTTGTGCTTGTGCTTCTAGTTCCGACAATGCAGTAATAACCAACAAGTAATCTAGCTAACAATTCCAAAACTACTACCTTATAGACACAAGTGTAAGGGGATAAAGAATATGTACATAAAGATATATGAATGAGTGATGGTACAGAGCGGCATAGGCAAGATACAGTAGATGGTATTGAGTGCAGTATATACATATGAGAAGAGTATGTAAACAAAATGGCATAGTTAAAGTGGCTAGTGATACATGTATTACATAAGGATGCAGTCAATGATATAGAGTACAGTATATACGTATACATATGAGATGAATAATGTAGGGTATGTAAACATTATATTAGGTAGCATTGTTTAAAGTGGCTAGTGATATATTTTACATCAATTCCCATCAATTCCCATTATTAAAGTGGCTGGAGTTGAGTCAGTGTCAGTGTCAGTGTGTTGGCAGCAGCCACTCAATGTTAGTGGTGGCTGTTTAACAGTCTGATGGCCTTGAGATAGAAGCTGTTTTTCAGTCTCTCGGTCCCAGGTTTGATGCACCTGTACTGACCTCGCCTTCTGGATGATAGCGGGGTGAACAGGCAGTGGCTCGGGTGGTTGCTGTCCTTGATGATCTTTATGGCCTTCCTGTGACATCGGGTGGTGTAGGTGTCCTGGAGGGCAGGTAGTTTGCCCCCGGTGATGCGTTGTGCAGACCTCAATACCCTCTGGAGAGCCTTACGGTTGTGGGCGGAGCAGTTGCCGTACCAGGCGGTGATACAGCCCGACAGGATGCTCTCGATTGTGCATCTGTTGAAGTTTGTGAGTGCCTTTTGGTAACAAGCCGAATTTCTTCAGCCTCCTGAGGTTGAGGAGGCACTGCTGCGCCTTCTTCACGATGCTGTCTGTGTGGGCGGACCAATTCAGTTTGTCTGTGATGTGTACGCCGAGGAACTTAACTTACTACCCTCTCCACTACTGTTCCATCGATGTGGATAGGGGGGTGTTCCCTCTGCTGTTTCCTGAAGTCCACATTCATCTCCTTAGTTTTGTTGACGTTGAGTGTGAGGTTATTTTCCTGACACCACACTCCGAGGGCCCTCACCTCCTCCCTGTAGGCTGTCTCGTCGTTGTTGGTAATCAAGCCTACCACTGTTGTGTCGTCCGCAAACTTGATGATTGAGTTGGAGGCGTGCGTGGCCACGCAGTCGTGGGTGAACAGGGAGTACAGGAGAGGGCTGAGAACGCACCCTTGTGGGGCCCCAGTGTTGAGGATCAGCGGGGTGGAGATGTTGTTGCCTACCCTCACCACCTGGGGGCGGCCCGTCAGGAAGTCCAGTACCCAGTTGCACAGGGCGGGGTCGAGACCCAGGGTCTCGAATTTGATGACGAGCTTGGAGGGCACTATGGTGTTAAATGCCGAGCTGTAGTCGATGAACAGCATTCTCACATAGGTATTCCTCTTGTCCAGATGGGTTAGGGCAGTGTGCAGTGTGGTTGAGATTGCATCGTCTGTGGACCTATTTGGGAGGTAAGCAAATTGGAGTGGGTCTAGGGTGTCAGGTAGGGTGGAGGTGATATAGTCCTTGACTAGTCTCTCAAAGCACTTCATGATGACCGAAGTGAGTGCTATGGGGCGGTAGTCGTTTAGCTCAGTTACCTTAGCTTTCTTGGGATCAGGAACAATGGTGGCCCTCTTGAAGCATGTGGGAACAACAGACTGGGATAGGGATTGATTGAATATGTCCGTAAACACACCAGCCAGCTGGTCTGCGCATGCTCTGAGGGCGCGGCTGGGGATGCCGTCTGGGCCTGCAGCCTTGCGAGGGTTGACACGTTTAAATGTTTTCCTCACGTCGGCTGCAGTGAAGGAGAGTCCGCATGTTTTAGTTGCGGGCAGTGTCAGTGGCACTGTATTGTCCTCAAAGCGGGCAAAAAAGTTATTTAGTCTGCCTGGGAGCAAGACATCCTAACAGGACTATAACATGTTATAACAAGACTATAACATGTTATAACTAGCTATAACAAGACTATAACATGCTATAACATGACTATGACATGTTATAACTAGCTATAACATGCTTTAACAGGACTATAACATGTTATAACTAGCTATAACAGGACTATAACATGCTTTAACAGGACTATGACATGTTATAACTAGCTATAACGGGACTATAACATGTTATAACAGGACTATAACATGTTATAACTAGCTATAACAGGACTATAACATGTTATAACAGGACTATAACATGTTATAACTAGCTATAACAGGACTATAACATGTTATAACAGGACTATAACATGTTATAACTAGCTATAACAGGACTATAACAGAACTATAACAGGACTATAGCATGCTATAACAGGACTATAACATGTTATAACTAGCTATAACAGGACTATAACATGCTATAACAGGACTATAGCATGGTTTAACAGGACTATAGCATGCTTTAACATGACTATAACATGTTATAACTAGCTATAACAGGACTATAACATGCTATAACAGGACTATAGCATGCTATAACCGGACTATAACATGCTATAACAGGACTATAACATGCTGTAACAGTACTATAACATGCTGTAACAGGACTATAACATGCTGTAACATGACTATAACATGCTGTAACAGGACTATAATGGGACTATAACATGTTGTAACAGGACTATAACATGTTGTAACAGGACTATAACATGCTGTAACAGGACTATAACATGCTGTAACAGGACTATAACATGCTGTAACAGGACTATAACATGCTATAACATGCTGTAACAGTACTATAACATGCTGTAACAGGACTATAACATGCTGTAACAGGACTATAACATGCTATAACAGGACTATAACATGCCTTAACAGGACTATAACATGCTGTAACAGGACTATAACATGCTGTAACAGGACTATAACATGCGGTAACAGGACTATAACATGCTTTAACAGGACTATAATGGGACTATAACATGCTATAACAGGACTATAACATGCTTTAACAGGACTATAACATGCTGTAACAGGACTATAACATGCTGTAACAGGACTATAACATGCTGTAACAGGACTATAACATGCTATAACAGGACTATAACCGGACAGTACTATAACATACTATAACAGGACTATAACATGCATTAACAGGACTATAACATGCCTTAACAGGACTATACCATGCCATCACAGGACTATAACTAGCTATAACAGGACTATAACATGCTTTAACAGGACTATAATGGGACTATAACAGGACTATAACATGCTGTAACAGGACTATAACATGCTTTAACAGGACTATAACATGTTATAACTAGCTATAACAGGACTATAACATGCTTTAACAGGACTATGACATGTTATAACTAGCTATAACAGGACTATTACATGTTATAACAGGACTATAACATGTTATAACTAGCTATAACAGGACTATAACAGAACTATAACAGGACTATAGCAGGACTATAACATGTTATAACTAGCTATAACAGGACTATAACATGTTATAACTAGCTATAACAGGACTATAACATGCTATAACAGGACTATAACATGCTATAACAGGACTATAACATGTGGTAACAGGACTATAGCATGCTGTAACAGGACTATAACATGCTGTAACAGGACTATAACATGCTATAACATGCTGTAACAGTACTATAACATGCTGTAACAGGACTATAACATGCTGTAACAGGACTATAACATGCTATAACAGGACTATAACATGCCTTAACAGGACTATAACATGCTTTAACAGGACTATAATGGGACTATAACATGCTGTAACAGGACTATAACATGTTATAACTAGCTATAACAGGACTATAACATGCTATAACAGGACTATAACATGCTATAACAGGACTATAACATGTGGTAACAGGACTATAGCATGCTATAACCGGACTATAACATGCTATAACAGGACTATAACATGCTGTAACAGGACTATAACATGCTGTAACAGGACTATAACATGCTTTAACAGGACTATAATGGGACTATAACATGTTATAACTAGCTATAACAGGACTATAACAGAACTATAACAGGACTATAGCATGCTATAACAGAACTATAACCGGACTATAACATGCTATAACAGGACTATAACATGCTGTAACAGTACTATAACATGCTGTAACAGGACTATAACTTGCTGTAACAGGACTATAACTTGCTGTAACAGGACTATAACACGCTGTAACAGGACTATTACATGCTGTAACAGTACTATAACATGCTGTAACAGGACTATAGCATGGTATAACATGCTGTAACAGGACTATAACATGCTGTAACAGTACTATAACATGCTGTAACAGTACTATAACATGCTGTAACAGGACTATAACATGCTATAACAGGACTATAACATGCTGTAACAGGACTATAACATGCTGTAACAGTACTATAACATGCTATAACAGGACTATAACGGGACAGTACTATAACATACTATAACAGGACTTTAACATGCATTAACAGGACAATAACATGCCTTAACAGGACTATAACATGCCTTAACAGGACTATAACATGCCTTAACAGGACTATAACATGCCTTAACAGGACTATAACATGCCTTAACAGGACTATAACATGCCATAACAGGACTATAACTAGCTATAACAGGACTATAACATGCTTTAACAGGACTATAATGGGACTATAACATGCTGTAACAGGACTATAACAGGACTATAACATGCTGTAACAGGACTATAACATGCTGTAACAGGACTATAACATGCTGTAACAGGACTATAACATGCTGTAGCAGGACTATAACATGCGGTAACAGGACTATAACATGCTATAACAGGACTATAACATGCTTTAACAGGACTATAACGGGACTATAACATGCTATAACAGGACTATAACATGCCATAACAGGACTATAACATGCCTTAACAGGACTATTATATGCCTTAACAGGACTATAACATGCCTTAACAGGACTATAACATGCCTTAACAGGACTATAACATGCCTTAACAGGACTATAACATGCCATAACAGGACTATAACATGCTTTAACAGGACTATAATGGGACTATAACATGCTGTAACATGACTATAACATGCTATAACAGGACTATAACATGCCTTAATAGGACTATAGCATGCTTTAACAGGACTATAGCATGCTATAACCGGACTATAACATGCTATAACAGGACTATAACATGCTGTAACAGTACTATAACATGCTGTAACAGGACTATAACATGCTGTAACAGTACTATAACATGCTATAACAGGACTATAACGGGACAGTACTATAACATACTATAACAGGTCTATAACATGCATTAACAGGACTATAACATGCTATAACAGGACTATAACATGCCTTAACATGACTATACCATGCCATAACAGGACTATAGCTAGCTATAACAGGACTATAACATGCTTTAACAGGACTGTAACAGGACTATAACATGCGGTAACAGGACTATAACATGCTTTAACAGAACTATAACATGCATTAACAGGACTATAACATGCTTTAACAGGACTATAATGGGACTATAACATGCTATAACAGGACTATAACATGCCATAACAGGACTATAACATGCCTTGACAGGACTATAACATGCCTTGACATGACTATAACATGCCATAACAGGACTATAACATGCTTTAACAGGACTATAATGGGACTCTAACATGCTGTAACAGGACTATAACATTTTTTTTATTTATTTTTTTTTTATTTATTTTATTTCACCTTTATTTAACCAGGTAGGGTAGTTGAGAACAAGTTCTCATTTGCAACTGCGACCTGGCCAAGATAAAGCATAGCAGTGTGAGCATACAACAAAGAGTTACACATGGAGTAAACAATTAACAAGTCATGCTATAACATGCTGTAACAGGACTATAACATGCGGTAACAGAACTATAACAGTACTATAACATGCTATAACAGGACTATAACATGCTATAACAGGACTATACCATGCTGTAACAGGACTATACCATGCTGTAACAGGACTATACCATGCTGTAACAGGACTATACCATGCTGTAACAGGACTATACCATGCTGTAACAGGACTATAACATGCTGTAACAGGACTATAACATGCTGTAACAGGACTGTAACAGGACTATAACATGTGGTAACAGGACTATAACATGTGGTAACAGGACTATAACATGCTATAACGGGACAATAACATGCTATAACAGGAATATAACGGGACGATAACATGCTATAACAGGACTAACATGCTGTAACAGTACTATAACATGCTGTAACAGTACTATAACATGCTATAACAGGACTATAACATGCTGTAACAGGACTATAACATGCTGTAACAGGACTATAACATGCTGTAACAGTACTATAACATGCTGTAACAGGACTATAACATGCTGTAACAGTACTATAACATGCTATAACAGGACTATAACATGCTGTAACAGGACTATAACATGCTGTAACAGTACTATAACATGCTATAACAGGACTATAACGGGACTTATAACATGCTATAACAGTACTATAACATGCTGTAACAGGACTATACCAGGAATATAAAATGGCTTTGGCTGTGTGTGTGTACAGCTGCAGAACTCTCGTATGGTGATCCAGGAGAGGGACCGTGTCATCAGAGATCTGGAGGAGAAGGTGGCTTTCCTGGAGGCAGAGGTCAGTACCAACTAACCATACCTGGGATTTGTAGTCTTTTGTTCACCAGCTACTGTAGCTCTGAACTGTATTCTTTTATGCCTGCAACACAAAGTATGGTTTGACTTCCTCCAACCTCTGACGCTACAGTTGAAGTCGGAAGTTTACATACACTTTAGTCAAATAGATTTAAAATCAGTTTTTCACAATTCCTGATATTTAATCCTAGTAAGATGTCCCTGTTTTAGGTCAGTTAGGATCACCACTTTATTTTAAGAATGTGAAATATCAGAATAATAGTAGTAGAGATTTTTTTCAGCTTTTATTTCTTTCATCACATTCCTTAGTCGTTCAGAAGTTTGCATACACTCAATTAGTATTTGGTAGCATTGCCTTTAAATTGTTTAACTTAAGTCAAATGTTTCGGGTAGCCTTCCACAAGCTTCCTACAGTAATTTGGGTGAATTTTGGCCCATTTGTCCTGACAGAGCTGGTGTAACTCAGTCGAGTTTGTAGGCCTCCTTGCTCACACATGCTTTTTCAGTTCTGTCCACACATTTTCTAGGTCAGGGCATTGTGATGGCCACTCCACTACCTTGACTTTGTTGTCCTTAAGCCATTTTGCCACAACTTTGGAAGTATGCTTGGAGTCATTGTCCATTTGGAAGACCCATTTGCGACCAAGCTATAACTTCCTGACTGATGTCTTGAGATGTTGCTTCAATATATCCACATAATTTTGATGCCATCTATTTTGTGAAGTGCACCAGTCCCTCCTGCAGCAAAGCACACCCACAACATGATGCTGCCACCCTCGTGTCTGGATTTCTTATGGCGGTTTTCAAGCAGTGGCTTCATCCTTGCTGAGTAGCCTTTCAGGTTATGTCGATATAGGACTCGTTTTACTGTGGATTTAGATCCTTTTGTACCTGTTTCCTCCAGCATCTTCACAAGGTCCTTTGCTGTTGTTCTAGGATTGATTTGCACTTTTCACACCAAAGTACGTTCATCTCTAGGAGACAGAACGCGTCTCCTTCCTGAGCGGTATGATGGCTGCGTGGTACAGATGAACGTGGTACCTTAAGGCATTTGGAAATTGCTCCCAAGGATGAACCAGACTTGTGGAGGTCTTGGCTGATTTCTTTTGATTTTCCCATGGTCAAGCAATGAGGTACTAAGTTTGAAGGTAGGCCTTGAAATACATCCAAAGGTACACCTCCAATTGACTCAAATTATGTTAATTCGCCTATCAGAAGCTTCTAAAGCCATGACATAATTTTCTGGAATTTTCCAAGCTGTTTAAAGGCACAGTCAACTTAGTGTATGTAAACTTCTGACCCACTGGAATTGAGACACAGTGAATTATAAGTTAAATAATCTGTCTGTAAATAATTGTTGGAAACATTACCTGTGTCATGCACAAAGTAGATTGTGCATGACTTGCCAAAACTATAGTTTGTTAACAAGAAATTTGTGGAGTGGTTGAAAAACGAGTTTTAATGACTCCAACCTAAGTGTATGTAAACTTTCAACTGTGTGTGTGTGTGTGTTTAGAACCGGGAGATGCATGATCAGATGGACTACTTCCTGGGAGGTGAAAGGTCAAACTCGCACCTCTCATCAGACCGCCACGCCCAGATTGTCTACAGGTAATTTACATCCAGTAACACAGGCAGACACACACCCATCATAGACCTGTCATCAACGTCCAGTAACACAGGCAGACCCACACCCATCATAGACCTGTCAGATTGTGTACAGGTAATTCACATCCAGTAACACAGGCAGACCCACACCCATCATAGACCTGTCAGATTGTGTACAGGTAATTCACATCCAGTAACACAGGCAGACCCACACCCATCATAGACCTGTCAGATTGTCTACAGGTAATTCACGTCCAGTAACACAGGCAGACACACACCCGTCATAGACCTGTCAGATTGTGTACAGGTAATTCACATCCAGTAACACAGGCACACACACCCATCATAGACCTGTCAGATTGTGTACAGGTAATTCACATCCAGTAACACAGGCAGACACACACCCATCATAGACCTGTCATCAACGTCCAGTAACACAGGCAGACCCACACCCATCATAGACCTGTCAGATTGTGTACAGGTAATTCACATCCAGTAACACAGGCAGACCCACACCCATCATAGACCTGTCAGATTGTGTACAGGTAATTCACATCCAGTAACACAGGCAGACCCACACCCATCATAGACCTGTCAGATTGTCTACAGGTAATTCACGTCCAGTAACACAGGCAGACACACACCCGTCATAGACCTGTCAGATTGTGTACAGGTAATTCACATCCAGTAACACAGGCAGACACACACCCATCATAGACCTGTCAGATTGTCTACAGGTAATTCACGTCCAGTAACACAGGCAGACACACACCCGTCATAGACCTGTCAGATTATCTACAGGTAATTCACGTCCAGTAACACAGGCAGACACACACCCGTCATAGACCTGTCAGATTATCTACAGGTAATTCACGTCCAGTAACACAGGCAGACACACACCCATCATAGACCTGTCATCAACTCACCACACGCCTGACCCGTCATCAACTCACCCAGCCGCCTGACCTGTCATCAACTCACCACCCGCCTGACCTGTCATCAACTCACCACACGCCTGCCCCCTCATTCCCCTGACTGAACAGAAACATAACCTGACCTCACACAGCCCTCCACACACACTTCTAACCCCTGCACATCCCCATAGTGTCCCTCAGCTGTTCACTAGTAATGTGTTCCCCAGAGTAAAACCTTGGCATCGATCTCATTTCTCTCTCTCTCCTCCACAGTAAGCCTTTGAAGCCCAGCAACTCGTCCAACAAGCCTCTTCCCTTCATCAAAATCATTGAGACCAAGTCCTGAACAGGTGAAAGCGAGGGAGAAGGGGCTAACCTAACGACACCAAACCTGCTAAGCTAAACAACAATGGACTGAAATAGACCACCACCACATTACTACCACACCAACATCACAGTGCACGTATGAAGTTTAAACTGAGGTGACCACAACATCACATCAACTGACCACCAGCTACGACCATCACCCACCCATGGCCACACTTCTTCGATAGGACACTATGCAGTGTGTGTGTGTCAGAGGAGGCTGGTGGGAGAAACAATAGGAGGAGTGGCTCATTGTAATGTCTGGAATGGTATATATGGAACAGTCAACTGTTCCCATATGTTTTCTGTGTTTCATACCGTTACATGTATTCCTCCTATAGCTCCTCCCACCAGCCTCCTCGTGTGTGTGTGTGTGTGTGTGTGTGTGTGTGTGTGTGTGTGTGTGTGTGTGTGTGTGTGTGTGTGTGTGTGTGTGTGTGTGTGTGTGTGTGTGTGTGTGTGTGTGTGTGTGTGTGTGGGGTTTTGGATTGTGTATGGACTTTGATGTAGATATACTTATAGAGTTGATTCTCAATAGAAGTCTATTTATTCAGAGTAGACAGATGATTCTTTCTAACCCAGTGTCATAATCTATTGTCATCTGTTGAAGTCCGTCTGAAGGACTTTACTACTGACAGAGAGGACCAGAGACGGTGTGATAGCAGTACCCTGTGGTTAGTAAGGGTCTGATAACAGACCCAGTCTTTGGCCTCAGAGAGGAGGCAACCATGCCAGGCTGGGCCATAACAGAGAAATAAAATGGCCGATGAGTGAGAGGGGGATCGAAGAGAGAGATGGGGGGTAAGAAATCTGTATTCAACTAATCAGAACACAACCAGTTTGTCATCTTTTTACCAAGTGTCGTGGAAATGTCCTCTATTTACCAAATCATGGGAGCAAACCACAACACAAGTCAGACAGCATAGACATAATTCATCGTTCAGCTTTGTCTCCTTTCTCAAACCCCAGAACCATAAACCAATCCTCCATATCAACAGGCATATATCAAATTGTCATTTAGATACAACCAACCCTAAATACAAACAATCCTGGACAAACTCATGGAGAGGAGAATGAGGCTATAGGTTAAGATAGAAACAACATTAGAGGGAGCATAGAATGATTCCAGACCCTGCCACCCTCCTTTCTCCACCGGGAAAGGTAGGGAGTAAAAGATATGTTTACACATGATGACACTTTGACCTCTCCCCTCTCTGCGGCCCATGCAACTTAGTTTTGACATAGAACAGATAACTGCAACCTCGCCACAGTATTATACAAAAATACCATTCTGATGAGAAGTAACTTACACACATTTGATGAATATAAAACATCTTACAAATGTTACCAACAAATTCTGAATCTTCTACGACACATGTAACCAAGGCAGGATAGAGTGAGTGTTGCTACACTATACAGGTATTGGAGAAGCAGAAACACATTAAGGAGAGAGGATATAGTTTTCCATCAAACCCTTCTGTAACCCATTAACCTACTTCCTGTGTCTGTGGCCTAGAGTCCACTGTTAGAATCCTCTTTATTTGACACCTGAAAGGGAGGAAGACAATCTTTGACTTTTTGTAAATATACTTATATGGTCACGTAACGGCCACAGTGATGTGTCGTGGTTTATACAAAGTTATGAAGGCCATGTTTGTTATTTTGTTTGTTGAGAAAGTGGGATGTTTGGTCTAGTATGTGTAGAAGTCCCCTCACCAATACTGATGCCACTTTGAAGTCTAAAGGAAATGAAGATGATTCATTCTGACAAGTACTTACTAACCCTGCAAGAAGTTGACATTATCCACATTTTTGCATTTCAGTTACCTGACGTTTCATCCACCATCACCAGCTTTGTACATAACTATATTTATTTGTTTATGTGGTATTCTTTGATGTCCCTGTAGTCTCACTCTGGGATTTGTTTGTTAGTTTTATCCTTCAGACAGGAATGTTTGGCCTGACACTTTAGTGTGTGACAATCATCTTTATGTATTTATGTGAAAATACAAATACTTTCATTTTAGGGAAAACATTTTCAGTAGACATGTTAGTGTGTGTTAACAACATATATACTTTGTTTTAGTTATTTTAATAAATATATGAAACATATTTGTTTTTCATGTTTTTTGAGGGGGTACTAGTGAGTCAAATATTCTCATTCACATTTCTATATTACATCTAAATGCATTATTATAATTGACTTCTATATTATGTATCTCATGCATAGTGCAGTACTGTAGTTTATGCATAGTGCAGTACTGTAGTTTATGTATAGTGCAGCAGTACTGTAGTTTATGCATAGTGAATGTCTGCCCCCTGGTGGTGAGTCACATGATAGACCAACAAGTGCTGGGAGAAAAGGCAGATGTTCATGTTCCCCTTTTACAGTTGAAGGCTATTAAAGAAATGAGCAACATATAATGTTCTTGGGGGAGAAATGTAACCTACACCACTAGAATTGAGTTGTATCTCAAATGTCCATGAAAACAATGTCATAAGACATCACCATCAGTCAATAATCTCTCTGGTCCAGTGGTACCACTTTAATGGAATGGCAGCTGCAGTATGTATTACAATGCACAGAGGATAGATCAGGGGAGTCCATTAAAACAAAGCAGCCTGTTCAGCACTATTATCAGGCCATAGTAATGGCTGGGATGGAATGGTATTAAACAAATAAAACACCTGATTTTTCATGTTAGTTACCCTTCAGTTCTATCCATTATTGAGGTGTCCTCTCCTCACCAGCCTCCTCTGGTCCCAATCATACACACAACTCATTAGATTCAAACACACTTCTGAAGCGGTTCACATTTGATTGGAGGAGCATTGCTACAATCATCCATAAATCTCTAGCCTGGTCCCACATCTGTAGGTGCTTTAGATAACTCCACTGACGATTCATATGAGCCTGGGTACCATACCAGTCTGTTTCTGCTGTAAGAGAGAGGGGATTGGTTAAAGCAGAAACTGACTGGAACCCAGGCTATATAGCCAACTCACACCTCATTACGAATATATCAGACTGGAACCCAGGCGTTATAGCCAACTTACCCCTCATTAAAAATATATCGGACTGGAACCCAGGCTTTATAGCCAACTCATTAAGAATATATTACGGTTTTAGTATTCAACCATGCATACATACTAATTTAATTATTTAATTGTATTAAAATCATCCATTCAAGAAAAAGGGCACTTAACATGAATGCTTTATTCTAAATAATTATCTTTAAAAATGGAATACAAAAAAAGATTTCAGCAACAACAAAAAAACATTATACTTTTTAGATTGTACAATCATTTTTATGCAGCAAATAGACAACCGTCAGACTGTGTAACATGTTAATTTCCTTGTAACACTAGCCCTAAACCAGAGCAATATATATGTAAATACATGGCTCTGCCCAAAACAAGTGCTGGCAACAGAACAATAACACTGGAAATGCCTAGCAGTAATACTGGAATAATCCATAGTTCTTCTGTCCTGGTCCTGCAGAGTTACAGGCTGTACTGTTCCAGCTCAACAGTGACTAACCGGATTCTACTAATCAGCTTGATTGGAGGTGTGTTAGTGCTAGGCGGGAACAAAAGCCTGCACAGCCTGTACTGTAGCTCTCTAGGGCCATTGTGAGGAACACTGGTCTGCTATAATGTTAGTCCATCAATAGCTTAGTTAGCACTGAACACATTATAAACAAGTCTTACTCTAACACTGTGCATTAATGCAGCGTTTCCCAAACTCAGTCCTGGGGACCCCAAGAGATGTACATTTCAGGTTCTGCTCTAGGATGACACAGCTCATTCAAATAATCAAAGCTTGATGATTAGTTGATTATTTGAGTCAGTTGTGTAGTGCTAGGGCAAAACCCAAAACGTGCACCACTTCGGGTCCCCAGGACCAAGTTTGGGAAACACTGCATTAATGCATTCTGCATAGAAACTGCATGTAGCTTGTCTGGTCTCTTTTGCATAGCCCTACATGTGATCTACCTGCAAAGTCTGTGCAAAACTTCACAACGATGTTTAACGTCAAATAAGCTTAAATCTAGTGCACTATTTATTATGTGAGATGCATGATAGATAGTAGGCAGTGTTTTTCCTCAGGACTAGTAAGGCAGCGTAATGTTACTGTCATTCCTATACTGCTGTGCTATGCTACTGTTAATCCTGCTGTGCTCCAGTCTTCCCAACTGTACCATGTACCAACCCTAACAAGTCTCTCACTAAACTAACTCACCAACCTCTTCTTTTAACACAAACTCCAGTATCTGTCACCTCCAGGAGCTCTACTTATCACTACCTTTATTTAACTAGGCAAGTCAGTTAAGAACTAATTCTTATTTACAATGACGGCCTAGGAACAGTGGGTTAACTGCCTTGTTCAGGGGTTGTTTTTCTCACTAGGCCATCTACTTTGGAAATAGAGAAGGAAAGGGAGTCCAGTAGTCGCGACAAAACAGATTTAAAGTGGTAGCAGAGGAGTTGTTGTAGTTTTCAGGTTGTTTTCTAGGGAGTTGCAGTTGTCAGAGGCAGCAAGTTGTCGTTTCTCAAGGTATGCTGTAGGGAATTGTAGTTTCTCGTGTTATGCCATAGGAGATTGTAGTTCTCAGAATGTGCTTTCCAAGGTGTTGTACTTGTCTTTAAAGTTCTTGAGTTCCAGGAAGTGTTTTGGTCGTTTGGTGCGTTGCCCAGCTGATGGCAGGTATGTGACCTGGGAGGGGGGAGAGGGGGGGGTGGGCTCTGGGGTACTGGTCAAGTCTTTAGCTGCTAACTGGTGCTGCTGGTCCAGACTGGTGGAACTGGAGTGGCTCTTCACACTGGGGAGAGAAGAATAACTACTCGTGTCAAACTTGAAAAACCTTCATTAAAACACATGAGTAGTGCTTAGATAAATGGCAGTGTGTCTATACTCACACAGAGGCCAGTTCGTTCAGGGCTTCCTTGTATTTGACTAACTCTGCTTCTCCAAACACCTTCAGACACAGAGAGACAGACAGGAGTCACACACTATAGACTAGAGGTCGACAGATTAATCGGAATGGCCGATTAATTGGGGCCGATTTCAAGTTTTCATAACAATCGGTAATCTGCATTTTTGGACATCGATTATGGCTGATTACATTGCACTCCACGAGGAGACTGCGTGGCAGGCTGACTACCTGTTACACGAGTGCAGCAAGGAGCCAAGGTAAGTTACTAGCTAGCATTAAACTTATCTTATAAAAAACAATCAATCTTAACATAATCACTAGTTAACTACACATGGTTGATGATATTACTAGTTTATCTAGCTTGTCCTGCTTGCATATAATCGATGCGGTGCCTCTTAAGTTATCATTGAATCACAGCCTACTTTGCCAAATGGGTGATTTAACAAGCGCATTCGCGAAAAAAGCACTGTCGTTGCACCAATGTGTACCTAACCATAAACATCAACTCCTTTCTTAAAATCAATACACAAGTATATATTTTTAAACCTGCATATTTAGTTAATATTGCCTGTTAACATAAAAAAATTTAACTAGAGAAATTGTGTCACTTCTCTTGCGTTCTGTGCAACAGAGTCATGGTATATGCAGAAGTTTGGGCCGCCCAACTGTAAAGACTTTCTTCCTAACAAAGCCAGCCAACTTCGCCAAACGGGGGATGATTTAACAAAAACGCATTTGCGAAAAAAGCATAATCGTTGCACGAATGTACCTAACCATAAACACCAATGCGTTTCTTAAAATCAATACATAGAAGTATATCTTTTTAAACCTGCATATTTAGCTAAAAGAAATCCAGGTTAGCAGGCAATATTAAACAGGTGAAATTGTGTCACTTCTCTTGCGTTCATTGCACGCAGAGTCAGGGTACATGCAACAGTTTGGGCCGCCTGGCTCGTTGCGAACTAATTTGCCAGAATTTTATGTAATTATGACATAACATTGAAGGTTGTGCAATGTAACAAGAATATTTAGACTTAGGGATGACACCCGTTAGATAAAATACTGAACGGTTCCGTATTTCACTGAAAGAATAAACGTTTTATTTTCAAAATTATAGTTCCCGGATTTGACCATATTAATGACCTAAGGCTCATATTTCTGTGTGTTTTTATGTTATAATTAAGTCTATGATTTGATATAGCAGTCTGACTGAGCGGTGGTAGGCAGCAGCAGGCTCGTAAGCATTCATTCAAACAGCACTTTCGTGCGTTTGCCAGCAGCTCTTCAAGCATTGCGCTGTTTATGACTTCAAGCCTATCAACTCCCGAGATTAGACTGGTGTAACCGATGTGAAATGGCTAGCTAGTTAGCGGGGTGCGCGCTAATAGCGTTTCAAACGTCACTCGCTCTGAGACTTGGAGTAGTTCCCCTTGCTCTGCATGGGTAACGCTGCTTCGAGGGTGGCTGTTGTCGATGTGTTCCTGGTTCGAGCCCAGGTAGGAGCGAGGAGAGGGACGGAAGCTATACTGTTACACTGGCAATACTAAAGTGCCTATAAGAACATCCAATAGTCAAAGGTATATGAAATACAAATGGTATAGAGAGAAATAGTCCTATAATTCCTATAATAACCTCAACCTAAAACTTCTTACCTGGAAATATTGAAGACTTATGTTAAAAGGAACCATCAGCTTTCATATGTTCTCATGGTCTGAGCAAGGAACTTAAACGTTAGTTTTTTTTACATGGCACATATTGCACTTTTAATGTCTTCTCCAACACTTTGTTTTTGCATTATTTAAACCAACTTGAACATGTTTCATTATTTGAGGCTAAATTAATTTTATTGATGTATTATAATAAGTTAAAATAAAAGTGTTCATTCAGTATTTAAAAACTGGCCGATTAATCGGTATCGGCTTTTTTTGGTCCTCCAATAATCGGTATCGTCATTGAAAAATCATAATCGGTCGACCTCTATTATAGACCACTCAGTAAGTGGCAGACACAGTGTCGTGCAGACACAGGCATGTTTCTCTCCCCCAGATAAAATAGAGACACACTGACCCCGGTGCCGTGGCGAGCGTTGTGGTAGCCCTCCAGCAGTGTGTCTATGAGGGAACTACGGCTGCTGCAGAACAGGGAATGGGAACTCCTCAGATCTAGAAGCCAGGCGCGGAATCTCCTCCCTGTCACAGCTGTGGGAGTCCCTCCCAACTCACTGAACGGAATATCTGACAGGAGATGAGAAGATGTTTTATGATCAAATTGGAGTTATGGATCGATAGGTCGAAGGCCACTGATTCATAAGGTAGTACAGTAGGTGAAGAGGATGTGCAGCATTATAATCTGGTTGGTTCGAGCCCTGCATGCTGATTGGCTGAAAGCCGTGGTATACCACAGGTATGACAAAACATGTATTTTTACTGTTCTAATTACATTGGAAACCAGTTTATAATAGCAACAGGGCACCTCGGAGGTTTGTGGTATATGGCCAATATACCACGGCTAAGGGTTGTATCTCCGCGTTGCGTCGTGCACAAGAACAGCACTGAGTATACCATAGTTACTACATAATGCCCCAGCAGGGGGTGCTGTTGGACTGGGATGATGACAGTGAGATGTACAGGCCAGGGTGAAACAGCAGGAGAAGACTTACCAGAGTCTCGTATGGCATCTAGTGCCCTCATTCTGTACAGGTAGTCATAGCAACCTGAAAAACACACACATAGATCATCTTTTTTAGTTCACAGAGGGCTACTGTAGCTGTAGATTGGGTAGAAAAGATATCTACATGATGTATGTGTTCTCTCACCGCCACTCTGTAGTCTGTCGTCCTGTTCAGACAGCAGGCGTGGCTCAAAGCGGATCTCCTGAACCTTGGACAGACCAGAGTCTATCTCCTGTCTCAGCTCCTAAAGGACACAGGAAGTAGAAAAATTAACATGTGTATAGAAAAATCATGTTAAAAATAAGTCAGACTGAGTGTGTGTGTGTGTCTTACCTTTGGAGCGTTGTGGCCCAAGGGTACATGTGGTCCTCTACGAGACTTCATGGCGAAGCGCATTATCTGCCTCTTCACAAAGATGAACAGCAGCACAAACACCTGGAGACACAGACCTCTGTACATTAGAGACATCAATCTATCCAGAGGAGTATGTCCTAGAAGAGACATCAACCTATCCAGGGGAGTATGTCCTAGAAGAGACCTCAATCTATCCAGAGGAGTATGTCCTAGAAGAGACATCAACCTATCCAGAGGAGTATGTCCTAGAAGAGACATCAACCTATCCAGAGGAGTATGTCCTAGAAGAGACATCAACCTATCCAGAAGAGTATGTCCTAGAAGAGACATCAACCTATCCAGAGGAGTATGTCCTAGAAGAGACATCAACCTATCCAGAGGAGTATGTCCTAGAAGAGACATCAACCTATCCAGAGGAGTATGTCCTAGAAGAGACATCAACCTACCCAGAGGAGTATGTGCTAGAAGAGACATCAACCTATCCAGAGGAGTATATCCTAGAAGAGACATCAACCTACCCAGAGGAGTATGTCCTAGAAGAGACATCAACTTACCCAGAGGAGTATGTCCTAGAAGAGACATCAACCTATCCAGAGGAGTATGTCCTAGAAGAGACATCAACCTATCCAGAGGAGTATGTCCTGGAAGAGACATCAACCTATCCAGGGGAGTATGTCCTAGAAGAGACATCAACCTATCCAGAGGAGTATGTCCTAGAAGAGACATCAACCTATCCAGAGGAGTATGTCCTGGAAGAGACATCAACCTATCCAGAGGAGTATGTCCTAGAAGAGACATCAACCTATCCAGAGGAGTATGTTCTAGAAGGGGGTGACACAATATAGAATTTGGCAAGCAAGATATACACTGAACAAAAATATAAATGCAACATGTAAAGTGTTGGTCCCATGTTTCATGAGCTGAAATAAAAGACCACAGAAATAATTGTGTACAAATTTGTTTACAACCATGTTAGTGAGCATTTCTTCTTTGCCAATACAATCCATCCACCTGACAGGTGTGGCATATCAAGAAGCTGATTAAACAGCATGATCATTACACAGTTGCACCTTGTGCTGGGGACAATAAAAGGCCACTCTAAAATGTGCCATTTTGTCACACAACACAATGCCACATGTGTCTCAAGTTGAGGGAGCGTGAAATTGGCATGCTGACTGCAGGATTGTCCACTAGAGCTGTTGCCAGATAATGTAATGTTAATTTCTCTACCATGAGCCACTTCCAACATCGCTTTAGAGAATTTGGCAGTAAGTCCAACCGGCCTCACAACCGCAGACCACCTGTAAGGCGTTGTGTGGGCCAGCGGTTTGCTTATGTCAATGTTGTGAATAGACTGCCCCATGGTGGCATTGGGGTTATGGTATGAGCAGGCATAAATAAATAAAAACATTTTTTATTTATTTAACTAGGCAAGTCAGTTAAGAACAACTTCTTATTTACAATGACGGCCTATGATCAGTGGGTTAACTGCCTTGTTCAGGTGCAGAACGACAGATTTTTACCTTGTCAACTCTGGGATTCGATCTAACAACCTTTCGGTTACTGGCCCAATGCTCTAACCACGGACAATGAACACAATTGCATTATATTGAATGCACAGCGATACCGTGACAAGATCCTGAGGCCCATTGTTGTGTCATTCATCCACCACCATGACCTCATGTTTCAGCATGATAATGCACAGCACCATGTAGCAAGGATCTGAACACAAATCCTGGAGGCTAAGCATGTCCCAGTTCTTCCATGGCCTGCATACTCACCAGACATGTCACCATGTTTGGATGTTCTGGATCGATGTGTACGATAGCATGTCCCAGTTCTTCCATGGCCTGCATCCTCACCAGACATGTCACCATGTTTGGATGCTCTGGATCGATGTGTACGATAACATGTCCCAGTTCTTCCATGGCCTGCATACTCACCAGACATGTCACTATGTTTGGATGTTCTGGATCGATGTGTACGATAACATGTCCCAGTTCTTCCATGGCCTGCATACTCACCAGACATGTCACTATGTTTGGATGTTCTGGATCGATGTGTACGATAACATGTCCCAGTTCTTCCATGGCCTGCATACTCACCAGACATGTCACCATGTTTGGATGCTCTGGATCGATGTGTACGATAACATGTCCCAGTTCTTCCATGGCCTGCATACTCACCAGACATGTCACCATGTTTGGATGTCCTGGATCGATGTGTACGATAACATGTCCCAGTTCTTCCATGGCCTGCATACTCATCAGACATGTCACCATGTTTGGATGCTCTGGATCGAAGTGTAAGATAACATGTCCCAGTTCTTCCATGGCCTGCATACTCACCAGACATGTCACCATGTTTGGATGCTCTGGATCGATGTGTACGATAACATGTCCCAGTTCTTCCATGGCCTGCATACTCACCAGACATGTCACCATGTTTGGATGCTCTGGATCGAAGTGTACGATAACATGTCCCAGTTCTTCCATGGCCTGCATACTCACCAGACATGTCACCATGTTTGGATGCTCTGGATCGATGTGTACGATAACGTGTTTCAGTTGCCGCCAATATCCTGCAACTTCGTTCAGCCATTGAAGTGAAGTGGGACAACATTCCAAAGGCCACAATCAACAGTGTCGCTCTGCATGAGGCAAATGGTGGTCACATCAGATACTGACTGGTTTTCTGATCCACGCCCCCACATTTTTTTAAAGGTATTTGTGACCAACAGATGTATATCTGTATTCCGAGTCATGTGAAATCCATAGATTAGGGCCTATTGAATGTATTTAAATGGACTGATTTCCATATATGAACTGGAACTCAGTCAAATCTTTGAAATGGTTGCGTTTATATTTTTGTTCAGCACTGACACAGCTTGCATGTACTGTAACAGGGTGGAGGGGCCTCAACTACAGTAATCATATGATTTGTAACTGTCATCTTATTGGTCCCTTTGAATTATTGTTTTATGATTAGTTGCAGGTGATTACACAGTTGCACCATCTCTATCTAGAGAATGCACTTCCACTTGGGGGTATTCATTAGTCGGATTCCGTTGCAAAACGTTTTGAACCTAAAATCTCACGTAAACCCTGTCCACAATAGATACATTCTTAGTTCACCCAAATTACAAAATGACATTTTGGTGTCAATACCCTGTAAGCAGTCTATGGTATGACCGAAATCAATGCTTTAGTTAAGTTTCCCTGGCACTGTTTGCAAATGCATTAGTGACACAAATCCCATTTAGCATGTTCAAATCATCTATAAGTGACTTTGATGAGCTTCAGAACCATTTTGAGATACTTTCGGATGATTTGGACCTGATGCGCAAAGAAATGCTAACATCGGTCCCATTGAATGGGGTATGTGCCACAAATGCTAAAAGATTAGCATTTGGAAACAAAACCAAAGCAAGGGAAATAAAACCAAGGCGTGGATTGCTGTCATACCTTACAGGGTGAGGAAACCAACGTGTAATTTTGTCATTTGGGAGAATTATCCCTTTAATAAAAGCTAGCTATATTTTACTGTGTTGTGTGCTTTCAGTACTACAAGTGCCCAGTTCGTCTTCATTGCCTGTCATACAACCTGTTTATTGTTACACCTTGATTGCTTCTACACCTGCATTGCTTGCTGTTTGGGGTTTTGGGCTGGGTTTCTGTACAGCACTTTGGGATATCAGCTGATGTACGAAGGGCTATATAAATAAATTTGATTTGATTTGATTTGATTGACACTTCTGCTGTGTTGCCTGTCTCTATACTGTAGCTAGCAAGCTAATTCCATTCCATTACACAGGAGTCCTGAGAAACGCAACAGCTAGCTAGTTTTGTCAAGCATTCTATATTAAGGAAAAACACGAGAACACATTAATTTAAGACTTACCAGACTTCCGTAGGCCATAACAAGCACTACGTTGACGCTGGAGAGAGGAGAATCGGACCTCATGTTGAAAGTCTTCGTCAAATGCTAAACTAGCGTAGAATCAACTATCACTCATAGTACCTTTCAGAATGTACACGACTGACTGTAACATTCATTAATTATCAAATGTCGGTTAATCCATTGGAAAATCTGTAACAACGAAGCGTTGACACTTCCCTGTTGTTGATATCGTTTGTTGACATCCGGGATTGTCACGTGTACATGGGTGGAAACAGAAACTCTCCTCATCCATTACCAATGTGTAGCACCCATCTGATTTCTCTGACTACAGTGTTTCACCTATTGATTATTGCTTGGCTGGGTGGGAAATCTCTCAAAGCAAAACCCCCGGGCCTCTGACACCAAAACATTCCATTACAGCTAATGCTTTAGGGAAGTGGTCAACAGAGATGGTGCCTAGCCTATACAAACATTGAACTGTCAAGCAAGCAAACCATTTATCTTAATTGGCATCTCCTGAAACTGAACTCTTTCTGCGTAAACATATTTTTCTCTTTTTTGTTTTTCTGTGATATATATATACACTGCGCCCTGCTGGGACTCCCGATCACAGCCGGTTGTGATACAGCCCAGGATCGAACCAGGGTCTGTAGTGATGCCTCTAACACTGAGATGCAGTGCCTTAGACCGCTGCGCCACTTGGGAGCCTACTGCTGGATGGCAGAGAGATTAGCCCCAGTGATGTACTGGGCCGTAAGCACTACCCTCTGTAGAGCCTTGCGGTTGGATGCCGAGCAGTTGCCATACCAAGCGGTGATGCAACTAGTCAGGATGCTCTCGATGGTGCAGCTGTAGAACTTTTTGAGGATCTGAGGACTCATGCCAAATCATATGTCTCCTGAACATACGAGTGAGTTAGTGAGTGAGCCGGTGACTGAGTGAGTGAATGACTGAGTGAGACAGTGACTGAGTGAGACAGTGGCTGAGTGAGACAGTGGCTGAGTGAGACAGGGGCTGAGTGAGACAGTGGCTGAGTGAGACAGTGGCTGAGTGAGACAGTGACTGAGTGAGACAGTGACTGAGTGAGACAGTGACTGAGTGAGTGAATGAATGACTGAGTGAGACAGTGACTGAGTGAGACCATGGCTGAGTGAGACAGGGGCTGAGTGAGACAGTGACTGAGTGAGACAGTGACTGAGTGAGACAGTGACTGAGTGAGACAGTGGCAGAGTGAGACAGTGGCTGATTGAGACAGTGGCTGATTGAGACAGTGACTGAGTGAGACAGTGACTGAGTGAGACAGGGGCTGAGTGAGACAGTGGCTGAGTGAGACAGGGGCTGAGTGAGACAGTGACTGAGTGAGACAGTGACTGAGTGAATGAATGACTGAGTGAGACAGTGACTGAGTGAGACAGGGGCTGAGTGAGACAGTGACTGAGTGAGACAGTGACTGAGTGAGACAGTGACTGAGTGAGACAGTGACTGAGTGAGACAGTGGCTGAGTGAGACAGTGGCTGAGTGAGACAGGGGCTGATTGAGACAGTGACTGAGTGAGACAGTGGCTGATTGAGACAGTGACTGAGTGAGACAGTGACTGAGTGAGACAGTGACTGAGTGAGACAGGGGCTGAGTGAGACAGGGGCTGATTGAGACAGTGACTGAGTGAGACAGTGGCTGATTGAGACAGTGACTGAGTGAGACAGTGACTGAGTGAGACAGTGACTGAGTGAGACAGGGGCTGAGTGAGACAGGGGCTTAGTGAGACAGGGGCTGATTGAGACAGTGACTGAGTGAGACAGTGACTGAGTGAGACAGGGGCTGAGTGAGACAGTGGCTGAGTGAGACAGGGGCTGAGTGAGACAGTCACTGAGTGAGACAGGGGCTGAGTGAGACAGGGGCTGAGTGAGACAGGGGCTGAGTGAGACAGGGGCTGATTGAGACAGGGGCTGATTGAGACAGTGGCTGAGTGAGACAGGGGCTGAGTGAGACAGTGACTGAGTGACACAGTGACTGAGTGAGTGAATGAATGACTGAGTGAGACAGGGGCTGAGTGAGACAGTGGCTGAGTGAGACAGGGGCTGAGTGAGACAGGGGCTGAGTGAGACAGGGGCTGAGTGAGACAGTGACTGAGTGAGACAGTGACTGAGTGAGTGAATGAATGACTGAGTGAGACAGTGACTGAGTGAGACAGGGGCTGAGTGAGACAGGGGCTGAGTGAGACAGGGGCTGAGTGAGACAGGGGCTGAGTGAGACAGTGGCTGAGTGAGACAGGGGCTGAGTGAGACAGGGGCTGAGTGAGACAGTGGCTGAGTGAGACAGTGGCTGAGTGAGACAGTGACTGAGTGAGACAGTGACTGAGTGAGACAGGGGCTGAGTGAGACAGTGACTGAGTGAGACAGGGGCTGAGTGAGACAGGGGCTGAGTGAGACAGGGGCTGAGTGAGACAGGGGCTGAGTGAGACAGTGGCTGAGTGAGACAGGGGCTGAGTGAGACAGGGGCTGAGTGAGACAGGGGCTGAGTGAGACAGTGACTGAGTGAGACAGTGACTGAGTGAGTGAATGAATGACTGAGTGAGACAGGGGCTGAGTGAGACAGTGACTGAGTGAGGGAATGAATGACTGAGTGAGACAGTGACTGAGTGAGACAGGGGCTGAGTGAGACAGGGGCTGAGTGAGACAGTGGCTGATTGAGACAGTGACTGAGTGAGACAGTGGCTGATTGAGACAGGGGCTGAGTGAGACAGTGGCTGAGTGAGACAGGGGCTGAGTGAGACAGTGGCTGATTGAGACAGTGACTGAGTGAGACAGTGACTGAGTGAGACAGGGGCTGAGTGAGACAGTGGCTGAGTGAGACAGGGGCTGAGTGAGACAGTGACTGAGTGAGACAGTGACTGAGTGAGTGAATGAATGACTGAGTGAGACAGTGACTGAGTGAGACAGGGGCTGAGTGAGACAGTGACTGAGTGAGACAGTGACTGAGTGAGACAGTGACTGAGTGAGACAGGGGCTGAGTGAGACAGTGGCTGAGTGAGACAGTGACTGAGTGAGACAGTGACTGAGTGAGTGAATGAATGACTGAGTGAGACAGTGACTGAGTGAGACCGTGGCTGAGTGAGATGGGCTGAGTGAGACAGTGACTGAGTGAGACAGTGACTGAGTGAGACAGTGGCTGAGTGAGACAGTGGCTGAGTGAGACAGTGGCTGAGTGAGACAGTGGCTGAGTGAGACAGTGGCTGAGTGAGACAGTGACTGAGTGAGACAGGGGCTGAGTGAGACAGTGGCTGATTGAGACAGTGACTGAGTGAGACAGTGACTGAGTGAGACAGGGGCTGAGTGAGACAGGGGCTGAGTGAGACAGGGGCTGAGTGAGACAGGGGCTGAGTGAGACAGTGGCTGAGTGAGTGAATGAATGACTGAGTGAGACAGTGACTGAGTGAGACAGTGGCTGATTGAGACAGTGACTGAGTGGGACAGTGACTGAGTGAGACAGGGGCTGAGTGAGACAGTGGCTGAGTGAGACAGGGGCTGAGTGAGACAGTGACTGAGTGAGACAGTGACTGAGTGAGTGAATGAATGACTGAGTGAGACAGTGACTGAGTGAGACAGGGGCTGAGTGAGACAGGGGCTGAGTGAGACAGTGGCTGAGTGAGACAGTGACTGAGTGAGACAGTGACTGAGTGAGACAGTGACTGAGTGAGACAGGGGCTGAGTGAGACAGAGGCTGATTGAGACAGTGACTGAGTGAGACAGTGACTGAGTGAGACAGGGGCTGAGTGAAACAGGGGCTGAGTGAGACAGGGGCTGATTGAGACAGTGACTGAGTGAGACAGTGGCTGAGTGAGACAGGGGCTGAGTGAGACAGTGACTGAGTGAGACAGTGACTGAGTGAGTGAATGAATGACTGAGTGAGACAGGGGCTGAGTGAGACAGGGGCTGAGTGAGACAGGGGCTGAGTGAGACAGTGACTGAGTGAGACAGTGACTGAGTGAGACAGTGACTGAGTGAGACAGGGGCTGAGTGAGACAGTGGCTGAGTGAGACAGTGACTGAGTGAGTGAATGAATGACTGAGTGAGACAGTGACTGAGTGAGACTGTGGCTGAGTGAGACAGGGGCTGAGTGAGACAGTGACTGAGTGAGACAGTGACTGAGTGAGACAGTGGCTGAGTGAGACAGTGGCTGAGTGAGACAGGGGCTGATTGAGACAGTGACTGAGTGAGACAGTGGCTGATTGAGACAGTGACTGAGTGAGACAGTGACTGAGTGAGACAGTGACTGAGTGAGACAGGGGCTGAGTGAGACAGGGGCTGAGTGAGACAGGGGCTGATTGAGACAGTGACTGAGTGAGACAGTGGCTGATTGAGACAGTGACTGAGTGAGACAGTGACTGAGTGAGACAGTGGCTGATTGAGACAGTGACTGAGTGAGACAGTGACTGAGTGAGACAGTGACTGAGTGAGACAGGGGCTGAGTGAGACAGGGGCTGAGTGAGACAGGGGCTGATTGAGACAGTGACTGAGTGAGACAGTGACTGAGTGAGACAGGGGCTGAGTGAGACAGTGGCTGAGTGAGACAGGGGCTGAGTGAGACAGTGACTGAGTGAGACAGGGGCTGAGTGAGACAGTGGCTGAGTGAGACAGGGGCTGAGTGAGACAGTGACTGAGTGAGACAGGGGCTGAGTGAGACAGTGACTGAGTGAGACAGTGACTGAGTGTGACCGTGGCTGAGTGAGACAGTGACTGAGTGAGACAGTGACTGAGTGAGACAGTGGCTGAGTGAGACAGTGGCTGATTGAGACAGTGACTGAGTGAGACAGTGACTGAGTGAGACAGGGGCTGAGTGAGACAGGGGCTGAGTGAGACAGGGGCTGAGTGAGACAGGGGCTGAGTGAGACAGGGGCTGAGTGAGACAGGGGCTGAGTGAGACAGGGGCTGAGTGAGACAGTGGCTGATTGAGACAGGGGCTGAGTGAGACAGGGGCTGAGTGAGACAGTGACTGAGTGACACAGTGTTTGAGTGAGTGAATGAATGACTGAGTGAGACAGGGGCTGAGTGAGACAGTGGCTGAGTGAGACAGGGGCTGAGTGAGACAGGGGCTGAGTGAGACAGTGACTGAGTGAGACAGTGACTGAGTGAGTGAATGAATGACTGAGTGAGACAGTGACTGAGTGAGACAGTGACTGAGTGAGACAGTGACTGAGTGAGACAGGGGCTGAGTGAGACAGGGGCTGAGTGAGACAGGGGCTGAGTGAGACAGGGGCTGATTGAGACAGTGACTGAGTGAGACAGTGACTGAGTGAGACAGGGGCTGAGTGAGACAGTGGCTGAGTGAGACAGGGGCTGAGTGAGACAGTGACTGAGTGAGACAGGGGCTGAGTGAGACAGTGGCTGAGTGAGACAGGGGCTGAGTGAGACAGTGACTGAGTGAGACAGGGGCTGAGTGAGACAGTGACTGAGTGAGACAGTGACTGAGTGTGACCGTGGCTGAGTGAGACAGTGACTGAGTGAGACAGTGACTGAGTGAGACAGTGGCTGAGTGAGACAGTGGCTGATTGAGACAGTGACTGAGTGAGACAGTGACTGAGTGAGACAGGGGCTGAGTGAGACAGGGGCTGAGTGAGACAGGGGCTGAGTGAGACAGGGGCTGAGTGAGACAGGGGCTGAGTGAGACAGGGGCTGAGTGAGACAGGGGCTGATTGAGACAGTGGCTGATTGAGACAGGGGCTGAGTGAGACAGGGGCTGAGTGAGACAGTGACTGAGTGACACAGTGACTGAGTGAGTGAATGAATGACTGAGTGAGACAGGGGCTGAGTGAGACAGTGGCTGAGTGAGACAGGGGCTGAGTGAGACAGGGGCTGAGTGAGACAGTGACTGAGTGAGACAGTGACTGAGTGAGTGAATGAATGACTGAGTGAGACAGGGGCTGAGTGAGACAGGGGCTGAGTGAGACAGGGGCTGAGTGAGACAGTGGCTGATTGAGACAGTGGCTGATTGAGACAGTGGCTGAGTGAGACAGGGGCTGAGTGAGACAGGGGCTGAGTGAGACAGGGGCTGAGTGAGACAGTGACTGAGTGAGACAGTGACTGAGTGAGACAGTGACTGAGTGAGTGAATGAATGACTGAGTGAGACAGGGGCTGAGTGAGACAGTGACTGAGTGAGTGAATGAATGACTGAGTGAGACAGTGACTGAGTGAGACAGGGGCTGAGTGAGACAGGGGCTGAGTGAGACAGTGGCTGATTGAGACAGTGACTGAGTGAGACAGTGACTGAGTGAGACAGTGACTGAGTGAGACAGTGACTGAGTGAGACAGGGGCTGAGTGAGACAGAGGCTGATTGAGACAGTGACTGAGTGAGACAGTGGCTGATTGAGACAGGGGCTGAATGAGACAGTGACTGAGTGAGACAGGGGCTGAGTGAGACAGGGGCTGAGTGAGACAGTGGCTGAGTGAGACAGTGGCTGATTGAGACAGTGACTGAGTGAGACAGTGACTGAGTGAGACAGGGGCTGATTGAGACAGGGGCTGAGTGAGACAGTGACTGAGTGAGACAGTGGCTGAGTGAGACAGGGGCTGAGTGAGACAGGGGCTGAGTGAGACAGTGGCTGATTGAGACAGTGACTGAGTGAGACAGTGACTGAGTGAGACAGGGGCTGAGTGAGACAGTGGCTGAGTGAGACAGGGGCTGAGTGAGACAGTGACTGAGTGAGACAGTGACTGAGTGAGTGAATGAATGACTGAGTGAGACAGTGACTGAGTGAGACAGGGGCTGAGTGAGACAGTGACTGAGTGAGACAGTGACTGAGTGAGACAGTGACTGAGTGAGACAGGGGCTGAGTGAGACAGGGGCTGAGTGAGACAGGGGCTGAGTGAGACAGGGGCTGAGTGAGACCGTGGCTGAGTGAGACGGGCTGAGTGAGACAGTGACTGAGTGAGACAGTGACTGAGTGAGACAGTGGCTGAGTGAGACAGTGGCTGATTGAGACAGTGACTGAGTGAGACAGTGACTGAGTGAGACAGGGGCTGAGTGAGACGGGCTGAGTGAGACAGTGGCTGATTGAGACAGTGACTGAGTGAGACAGGGGCTGAGTGAGACAGGGGCTGAGTGAGACAGGGGCTGAGTGAGACAGGGGCTGAGTGAGACAGTGGCTGAGTGAGTGAATGAATGACTGAGTGAGACAGTGACTGAGTGAGACAGTGACTGAGTGGGACAGTGACTGAGTGAGTGAATGAATGACTGAGTGAGACAGGGGCTGAGTGAGACAGGGGCTGAGTGAGACAGGGGCTGAGTGAGACAGTGGCTGATTGAGACAGTGGCTGATTGAGACAGTGGCTGAGTGAGACAGGGGCTGAGTGAGACAGGGGCTGAGTGAGACAGGGGCTGAGTGAGACAGTGACTGAGTGAGACAGTGACTGAGTGAGACAGTGACTGAGTGAGTGAATGAATGACTGAGTGAGACAGGGGCTGAGTGAGACAGTGACTGAGTGAGTGAATGAATGACTGAGTGAGACAGTGACTGAGTGAGACAGGGGCTGAGTGAGACAGGGGCTGAGTGAGACAGTGGCTGATTGAGACAGTGACTGAGTGAGACAGTGACTGAGTGAGACAGTGACTGAGTGAGACAGTGACTGAGTGAGACAGGGGCTGAGTGAGACAGAGGCTGATTGAGACAGTGACTGAGTGAGACAGTGGCTGATTGAGACAGGGGCTGAATGAGACAGTGACTGAGTGAGACAGGGGCTGAGTGAGACAGGGGCTGAGTGAGACAGTGGCTGAGTGAGACAGTGGCTGATTGAGACAGTGACTGAGTGAGACAGTGACTGAGTGAGACAGGGGCTGATTGAGACAGGGGCTGAGTGAGACAGTGACTGAGTGAGACAGTGGCTGAGTGAGACAGGGGCTGAGTGAGACAGGGGCTGAGTGAGACAGTGGCTGATTGAGACAGTGACTGAGTGAGACAGTGACTGAGTGAGACAGGGGCTGAGTGAGACAGTGGCTGAGTGAGACAGGGGCTGAGTGAGACAGTGACTGAGTGAGACAGTGACTGAGTGAGTGAATGAATGACTGAGTGAGACAGTGACTGAGTGAGACAGGGGCTGAGTGAGACAGTGACTGAGTGAGACAGTGACTGAGTGAGACAGTGACTGAGTGAGACAGGGGCTGAGTGAGACAGGGGCTGAGTGAGACAGGGGCTGAGTGAGACAGTGACTGAGTGAGACAGTGACTGAGTGAGACAGTGACTGAGTGAGTGAATGAATGACTGAGTGAGACAGTGACTGAGTGAGACCGTGGCTGAGTGAGACGGGCTGAGTGAGACAGTGACTGAGTGAGACAGTGACTGAGTGAGACAGTGGCTGAGTGAGACAGTGGCTGATTGAGACAGTGACTGAGTGAGACAGTGACTGAGTGAGACAGGGGCTGAGTGAGACGGGCTGAGTGAGACAGTGGCTGATTGAGACAGTGACTGAGTGAGACAGGGGCTGAGTGAGACAGGGCTGAGTGAGACAGGGGCTGAGTGAGACAGGGGCTGAGTGAGACAGTGGCTGAGTGAGTGAATGAATGACTGAGTGAGACAGTGACTGAGAGAGACAGTGACTGAGTGGGACAGTGACTGAGTGAGACAGGGGCTGAGTGAGACAGTGGCTGAGTGAGACAGGGGCTGAGTGAGACAGTGACTGAGTGAGACAGTGACTGAGTGAGACAGGGGCTGAGTGAGACAGTGGCTGAGTGAGACAGAGGCTGAGTGAGACAGTGACTGAGTGAGACAGTGGCTGATTGAGACAGGGGCTGATTGAGACAGTGACTGAGTGAGACAGTGGCTGAGTGAGACAGGGGCTGAGTGAGACAGTGGCTGAGTGAGACAGTGGCTGAGTGAGACAGTGGCTGATTGAGACAGTGACTGAGTGAGACAGTGGCTGAGTGAGACAGTGACTGAGTGAGACAGTGACTGAGTGAGACAGTGACTGATTGAGTGAATGTCTGCTCGCCCGCCTGCCTCGGTTTGTGTCTGTTTATATTCCCATGCAGTATAAACCAGTGTGGTTGTTTAGCTGCCCTCTCAGACCACATTCTGCTACTGAGAATAAACCATGCTGCCTTCACAGCCTTGGCAGTCTGAAACATCTAGAGGAAACCGAGGAATACTGCTAACGAGACAGTGGTCATGAAGGAGGAATACTGCTAACGAGACAGTGGTTATGAAGGAGGAATACTGCTAACGAGACAGTGTTCATGAAGGAGGAATACTGCTTACGAGACAGTGGTCATGAAGGAGGAATACTGCTAACGAGACAGTGGTCATGAAGGAGGAATGCTGCTAACGAGACAGTGGTCATGAAGGAGGAATACTGCTAACGAGACAGTGGTCATGAAGGAGGAATACTGCTAACGAGACAGTGTTCATGAAGGAGGAATACTGCTAACGAGACAGTGTTCATGAAGGAGGAATACTGCTAACGAGACAGTGTTCATGAAGGAGGAATACTGCTTACGAGACAGTGGTCATGAAGGAGGAATACTGCTAACGAGACAGTGGTCATGAAGGAGGAATACTGCTAACGAGACAGTGGTCATGAAGGAGGAATACTGCTAACGAGACAGTGGTCATGAAGGAGGAATACTGCTAACGAGACAGTGTTCATGAAGGAGGAATACTGCTAACGAGACAGTGGTCATGAAGGAGGAATACTGCTTACGAGACAGTGGTCATGAAGGAGGAATACTGCTTACGAGACAGTGGTCATGAAGGAGGAATACTGCTAACGAGACAGTGGTCATGAAGGAGGAATACTGCTGACGAGACAGTGGTCATGAAGGAGGAATACTGCTAACGAGACAGTGGTCATGAAGGAGGAATACTGCTAACGAGACAGTGGTCATGAAGGAGGAATACTGCTAACGAGACAGTGGTCATGAAGGAGGAATACTGCTAACGAGACAGTGGTCATGAAGGAGGAATACTGCTAACGAGACAGTGGTCATGAAGTAGGAATACTGCTAACGAGACAGTGGTCATGAAGGAGGAATACTGCTAACGAGACAGTGGTCATGAAGGAGGAATACTGCTAACGAGACAGTGGTCATGAAGGAGGAATACTGCTAACGAGACAGTGGTCATGAAGGAGGAATACTGCTGACGAGACAGTGGTCATGAAGGAGGAATACTGCTGACGAGACAGTGGTCATGAAGGAGGAATACTGCTAACGAGACAGTGGTCATGAAGGAGGAATACTGCTAACGAGACAGTGGTCAGGAAGGAGGAATACTGCTAACGAGACAGTGGTCATGAAGGAGGAATACTGCTGACGAGACAGTGGTCATGAAGGAGGAATACTGCTAACGAGACAGTGGTCATGAAGGAGGAATACTGCTAACGAGACAGTGGTCATGAAGGAGGAATACTGCTAACGAGACAGTGGTCATGAAGGAGGAATACTGCTAACGAGACAGTGGTCATGAAGGAGGAATACTGCTAACGAGACAGTGGTCATGAAGGAGGAATACTGCTAACGAGACAGTGTTCATGAAGGAGGAATACTGCTAACGAGACAGTGGTCATGAAGGTGGAATACTGCTTACGAGACAGTGGTCATGAAGGAGGAATACTGCTTACGAGACAGTGGTCATGAAGGAGGAATACTGCTAACGAGACAGTGGTCATGAAGGAGGAATACTGCTAACGAGACAGTGGTCATGAAGGAGGAATACTGCTAACGAGACAGTGGTCATGAAGGAGGAATACTGCTAACGAGACAGTGGTCATGAAGGAGGAATACTGCTAACGAGACAGTGGTCATGAAGGAGGAATACTGCTAACGAGACAGTGGTCATGAAGGAGGAATACTGCTAACGAGACAGTGGTCATGAAGTAGGAATACTGCTAACGAGACAGTGGTCATGAAGGAGGAATACTGCTAACGAGACAGTGGTCATGAAGGAGGAATACTGCTAACGAGACAGTGGTCATGAAGGAGGAATACTGCTAACGAGACAGTGGTCATGAAGGAGGAATACTGCTGACGAGACAGTGGTCATGAAGGAGGAATACTGCTGACGAGACAGTGGTCATGAAGGAGGAATACTGCTAACGAGACAGTGGTCATGAAGGAGGAATACTGCTAACGAGACAGTGGTCAGGAAGGAGGAATACTGCTAACGAGACAGTGGTCATGAAGGAGGAATACTGCTGACGAGACAGTGGTCATGAAGGAGGAATACTGCTAACGAGACAGTGGTCATGAAGGAGGAATACTGCTAACGAGACAGTGGTCATGAAGGAGGAATACTGCTAACGAGACAGTGGTCATGAAGGAGGAATACTGCTAACGAGACAGTGGTCATGAAGGAGGAATACTGCTAACGAGACAGTGGTCATGAAGGAGGAATACTGCTAACGAGACAGTGGTCATGAAGGAGGAATACTGCTAAGGAGACAGTGGTCATGAAGGAGGAATACTGCTAACGAGACAGTGGTCAGGAAGGAGGAATACTGCTGACGAGACAGTGGTCATGAAGGAGGAATACTGCTGACGAGACAGTGGTCATGAAGGAGGAATACTGCTAACGAGACAGTGGTCATGAAGGAGGAATACTGCTAAGGAGACAGTGATCATGAAGGAGGAATACTGCTGACGAGACAGTGGTCATGAAGGAGGAATACTGCTGACGAGACAGTGGTCATGAAGGAGGAATACTGCTGACGAGACAGTGGTCATGAAGGAGGAATACTGCTGACGAGACAGTGGTCATGAAGGAGGAATACTGCTGACGAGACAGTGGTCATGAAGGAGGAATACTGCTGACGAGACAGTGGTCATGAAGGAGGAATACTGCTAAGGAGACAGTGATCATGAAGGAGGAATACTGTTGATGAGACAGTGGTCATGAAGGAGGAATACTGCTAACGAGACAGTGGTCATGAAGGAGGAATACTGCTGACGAGACAGTGGTCATGAAGGAGGAATACTGCTGACGAGACAGTGGTTATGAAGGAGGAATACTGCTGACGAGACAGTGGTCATGAAGTAAGAAAATTCTGCTGACGAGACAGTGGTCATGAAGGAGGAATACTGCTGACGAGACAGTGGTCATGAAGGAGGAATACTGCTGACGAGACAGTGGTCATGAAGGAGGAATACTGCTGACGAGACAGTGGTCATGAAGGAGGAATACTGCTGACGAGACAGTGGTCATGAAGGAGGAATACTGCTAACGAGACAGTGGTCATGAAGGAGGAATACTGCTAACGAGACAGTGGTCATGAAGAAGGAATACTGCTGACGAGACAGTGGTCATGAAGGAAAGGAGACAAGGAAAGGATGCTGTTAGGAACACAGCACACTGTATATGTAAATTAAAGTGTGATACTGATGTCTCTACCGGTGGTGTGACACTTCTTTGTTCCCTCAGGAAGGAAGTCTCTCAGCTCACGCTTCAGACGACAGAGCGGAACAGCTACAAGTCTGAGGTAAATGTTTTTTATGTGATTTTCAACCTTTTCATGTATTTCTTATAATGCAGATTTTGTCCTGTCTAGATCTGCCTTGTTTGTGGGCATCAACATGACACACACTGACAGATATATAATCAATATGTGGGAGTACCTTTAGACCTATTGACCTGTGCTATTGATAAGTTGATGTTATTTATCTCAGTCAGAGCCCTGAACTGGCCAACCCTCACATTGCCCCAAGAACCCTGTCCCTTCTTCCTCTGGCTGTGGTGATGTCACAGCAGGAGACAGAGAGATTGATTTTGATATGGCTGTTTGGTGTGTGTGTGTGTGTGTGTGTGTGTGTGTGTGTTGTACAGCGTCACATCTCATGTAGTGTAGTTGTAAATCTACTGACTGACTTCAGGGTCAACTGATCAATACAAAATGGCAGCATGTGTTTGTACTGTATGTGTGTGTGGAAGGGGATGATACATATGCATGTGTACATAAATCAAATCAAATTTTATTTGTCACATACACATGGTTAGCAGATGTTAATGCGAGTGTAGCGAAATGCTTGTGCTTCTAGTTCCGACAATGCAGTAATAACCAACAAGTAATCTAACTAACAATTCCAAAACTACTGTCTTATACACAGTGTAAGGGGATAAAGAATATGTACATAAGGATATATGAATGAGTGATGGTACAGAGCAGCATAGGCAAGATACAGTAGATGGTATCGAGTACAGTATATACATCTGAGATGAGTATGTAAACCAAGTGGCATAGTTAAAGTGGCTAGTGATACATGTATTACATAAGGATGCAGTCGATGATATAGAGTACAGTATATACATATGCATATGAGATGAATAATGTAGGGTAAGTAACATTATATAAGGTAGCATTGTTTAAAGTGGCTAGGGATATATTTACATCATTTCTCATCAATTCCCATTATTAAAGTGGCTGGAGTTGAGTCAGTGTGTTGGCAGCAGCCACTCAATGTTAGTGGTGGCTGTTTAACAGTCTGATGGCCTTGAGATAGAAGCTGTTTTTCAGTCTCTCGGTCCCAGCTTTGATGCACCTGTACTGACCTCGCCTTCTGGATGATAGCGGGGTGAACAGGCAGTGGCTCGGATGGTTGATGTCCTTGATGATCTTTATGGCCTTCCTGTAACATCGGGTGGTGTAGGTGTCCTGGAGGGCAGGTAGTTTGCCCCCGGTGATGCGTTGTGCAGACCTCACTACCCTCTGGAGAGCCTTACGGTTGTGGGCGGAGCAGTTGCCGTACCAGGCGGTGAGACAGCCCGCCAGGATGCTCTCGATTGTGCATCTGTAGAAGTTTGTGAGTGCTTTTGGTGACAAGCCGAATTTCTTCAGCCTTCTGAGGTTGAAGAGGCGCTGCTGCGCCTTCTTCACGATGCTGTCTGTGTGAGTGGACCAATTCAGTTTGTCTGTGATGTGTATGCCGAGGAACTTAAAACTTGCTACCCTCTCCACTACTGTTCCATCGATGTGGATAGGGGGGTGTTCCCTCTGCTGTTTCCTGAAGTCCACAATCATCTCCTTAGTTTTGTTGACGTTGAGTGTGAGGTTATTTTCCTGACACCACACTCCGAGGGCCCTCACCTCCTCCCTGTAGGCCGTCTCGTCGTTGTTGGTAATCAAGCCTACCACTGTTGTGTCGTCCGCAAACTTGATGATTGAGTTGGAGGCGTGCGTGGCCACGCAGTCGTGGGTGAACAGGGAGTACAGGAGAGTATAAGTGTGTGTGCGTGGTCAGAAGGTGACACACTGAGCGAGTCTGGAATGCCGTCCTGTGAGCAAGAAGGAAGGAGGGAGTAACAATGGAAGGGGGAGGAGAGAGGGGGGGGGGGGGTAAACCAGTGGGGTAGGTTTATGTTACTGTATAGATACATAATGCAAAGATGACAGAGAACACACAGAGAGAGGGAGCTGGGAGAGGGAGTTGGGAGGAGGATGAGGATGATGGTAACAGTACTCTCTCCCACTACTACCCCAAAACACAGCTTCTGATTGGATTAGCTTGGACTCCTAAGTTTCTCTGAGGGTAAGGTGTGTTTCTGTGTCTTTGTTTAATTTGGCTTTAGAGTGAATGGGGCCATGTTGTTACCAACGGATACGCAGGTGGGAGGCTTTGTGAGCTGGGAGAACAGGTGTTTCTGTAAACTGACACGGGGACTTACCTGAGTCAAAAAAAGAACTGGTACACAAATAGAAAAACACACATTACCATCTTAATGGAATTAATAGACTCTCATGGATTTCGTCTTCTTGTTGATAGATGTTATTTATTCATTTTTGTGATCTTCAAACTTACTGATATTATGATGTAGCTTAGTTGTACTGTGATGTTTTCAGCTGTTTGCTTTTGGCTAGGTTGGTGACAGTTATTCTGTTCACTGATATGACAGCAGTCTGCACCCATTAGACCGTTAGCTTTGCATAACACCCCAGAGATTAAATATTTGACAGTGGGAGGTTATATGTCAATCTGTAGGTGAATGACTGAATAACAAGTCAAGAACCCATAACTGAAGGGATGCTTCACTCTAACGTTCACTGGTTGTGAGTACTGTAGTAGATAGTGAGTAAACTATCTTGTACTGAGTAGGGTATCTTGTAGTGAGTAGAGTATCTATCTTGTATTGAGTAGAGTAACTTGCACTGAGTAGGATATCTTGGAGAAATAAAGGTGCTATCTAGAACCAAAAAGGGTTGTCCACATAGGAAAACCTTTGGATAACCTTTTTTGGTTCCAGGTAGAACACCTTTGGGTTCCATGTAGAACCCTCTGTAACCCTTTCTACAGAGGGTTCTACATGGAACCCAAAAGGTTTATACCTGGAACCAAAAACAGTCTACCTGGAACAAAAAAGTGTTATCCTATGGGGACAGCTGAAGAACCCTTTTGGAACCCTTTTTCTAAGAGTGTACTGAGTATAGTATCTTGTACTGAGAGTATAGTATCTTGTGCTGAGAGTATAGTATCTTGTGCTGAGAGTAGGGTATCTTGTGCTGAGAGTAGGGTATCTTGAGCTGAGAGTAGGGTATCTTGAGCTGAGAGTAGGGTATCTTGAGCTGAGAGTAGGGTATCTTGAGCTGAGAGTAGGGTATCTTGAGCTGAGAGTAGGGTATCTTGAGCTGAGAGTAGGGTATCTTGAGCTGAGAGTAGGGTGTCTTGTGCTGAGAGTAGAGTGGAGAGTAGAGTGTCTTGTGCTGAGAGTAGGGTGTCTTGTGCTGAGAGTAGGGTGTCTTGTACAGACAGGAGAGTATGTTGTACAGACAGGAGAGTGTCTTGTACAGACAGGAGAGTATGTTGTACAGACAGGAGAGTATGTTGTACAGACAGGAGAGTATGTTGTACAGACAGGAGAGTATGTTGTACAGACAGGAGAGTATGTTGTACAGACAGGAGAGTATGTTGTACTGACAGGAGAGTATGTTGTACAGACAGGAGAGTATGTTGTACAGACAGGAGAGTATGTTGTACAGACAGGAGAGTATGTTGTACTGACAGGAGAGTATGTTGTACAGACAGGAGAGTATGTTGTACAGACAGGAGAGTATGTTGTACAGACAGGAGAGTATGTTGTTCTAACAGGCCCAGATTCCCGTCATTTGTGTGAAGAGAAGACGTAAGAGCACGCAGATCAGGCTGCTTTTTGAGGATCCGTAGGCGAGCGAGTAAACTTCCACTGCCATCAGTTCTACTTGCTAACATGCAATCATTGGAAAATAAAATTGATGACCTACAATTACGATTATCCTACCAAAAGAACATTAAGAACTGTAATATCTTATGTTTCACGAGTCGTGGCTGAACGACAACACAGATAATATAGAGCTGGAGGGATTTTCAATGCACCGGCAGAACAGAGAAGCTATGTCTGGTAAGATGAGGGGTAGGGGTGTGTGTCTTTTTGTGAATAACAACTAGTGCGCGATGTCTAATATTAAAGAAGTCTTGAGGTATTGCTCGCTTGAGGTAGAGAACCTTATGATAAGCTGTAGACCACACTATCTACCAAGAGAGTTCTCATCTATATTATTCGTAGCCATCTATTTACCACCACAGACCGATACTGGCACTAAGACCGCACTCAACCAACTCTATAAGGCCATAAGCAAACAAGAAAATGCTCACCCAGAAGCGGCGCTCCTAGTGGCGGGGAACTTTAATGCAGGGAAACTTAAAGTTTTCACACACTGTTGCTGGTATTTTGGCCCATTCCTCCATGCAGATCTCCTCTAGAGCAGTGATGTTTTGGGGCTGTTGCTGGGCAACACAGACTTTCAACACCCTCCAAAGATTTTCTATGGGGTTGAGATCTGGAGACTGGCTAGGCCACTCCAGGACCTTGAAATGCTTCTTACGAAGCCACTCCTTTGTTGCCCGGGCAGTGTGTTTGGGATCATTGTCATGCTGAAAGACCCAGCCATGTTTCATCTTCAATGCCCTTGCTGATGGAAGGAGGTTTTCACTCAAAATATCACGATACATGGCCCCATTCATTCTTTCCTTTACACGGATCAGTCGTCCTGGTCCCTTTGCAGATAAACAGCCCCAAAGCATGATGTTTCCACCCCCATGCTTCACAGTAGGTATGGTGTTCTTTGGATGCAACTCAGCATTCTTTGTCCTCCAAACACGACGAGTTGAGTTTTTACCAAAAAGTTATATTTTGGTTTCATCTGACCATATGACATTCTCCCAATCTTCTTCTGGATCATCCAAATGCTCTCTAGCAAACTTCAGACGGGCCTGGACATGTACTGGTTTAAGCAGGGGGACACGTCTTGCACTGCAGGATTTGAGTGCCTGGTGGCGTAGTGTGTTACTGATGGTAGGCTTTGTTACTTTGGTCCCAGCTCTCTGTAGGTCATTCACTAGGTCCCCCCGTGTGGTTCTGGGATTTTTGCTCACCGTTCTTGTGATAATTTTGACCCCACTGGGTGAGATCTTGCGTGGAGCCCCAGATCGAGGGAGATTATCAGTGGTCTTGTATGTCTTCCATTTCCTAATAATTGCTCCCACAGTTGATTTCTTCAAACCAAGCTGCTTACCTATTGCAGATTCAGTCTTCCCAGCCTGGTGCAGGTCTACAATATTGTTTCTGGTGTCCTTTGACAGCTCTTTGGTCTTGGCCATAGTGGAGTTTGGAGTGTGACTGTTTGAGGTTGTGGACAGGTGCCTTTTATACTGATAACAAGTTCAAACAGATGCCATTAATACAGGTAACGAGTGGAGGACAGAGGAGCCTCTTAAAGAAGAAGTTACAGGTCTGTGAGAGCCAGAAATCTTGCTTGTTTGTAGGTGACCAAATACTTATTTTCCACCATAATTTGCAAATAAATTCATTAAAAATCCTACAATGTGATTTTCTGGAATTTTTCCTAATTTTGTCTGTCATAGTTGAAGTGTACCTATGATGAAAATTACAGGTCTCTCTCATCTTTTTAAGTGGGAGAACTTGCACAATTGGTGGCTGACTAAATACTTTTTTGCCCCACTGTATGTCCATAATTCTATCCTCCTGATTCCTGCTTACAAGCAAAAACTAAAGGTTTGATGCTACGCTACAGGACTGTTTTGCTAGCACATACTGGAATATGTTCCGAGATTCATCCAATGGCATTGAGGAGTATACCACCTCAGTCATCGGCTTCATCAATAAGTGCATCCACGACGTCATCCCCACATTGACCGTACATACATATCCAACCATGGATTACAGGCAACATCCGCATTGAGCTAAAGGCTAGAGCTGCCGCTTTCAAAGAGCGGGACACTAATCCGGATGCCTATAAGAAATCCGGCTATGCCCTCAGACGAACCATCAAACAAGCAAAGCGTCAATACAGGATTTAGTCCTACTACACCGGCTATGACGCTCGTCGGATGTGGCAGGGCTTGAAAACTATTACGGACTACAAAGGGAAACCCAGATACGAGCTGCCCAGTGACGTGAGCCTACCAGATGAGCTAAATGCATTTTATGCTCGCTTCGAGGCAAGCAACACTGAAGCATGTACGAGAGCACCAGCTGTTCTAGATGACTGTGTGATAACGCTCTCAGTAGCCGATGTGAGCAAGACCTTAAACAGGTCAACATTCACAAAGCCGCGGGGCCAGATGGATTACCAGGACGTGTACTCAAAGCATGCCGGACCAACTGACAGGTATCTTCACCGAAATGTTCAATCTCTCCCTGACTGAGTCTGTAATACCTACATGTTTCAAGCAGACCACCATAGTCCCTGTGCCCAAGGAAGCAAAGGTAACCTGCATAAATGATTACCACCCCGTAGCACTCACGTCGGTAGCCATGAAGTGCTTTGAAAGGCTGATCTTGACTCACGTCAACAGCATCCTCCCGGAAACCCTAGACTCATTCCAATTCGCATACTGCCCCAACAGATTCACAGATTACGCAATCTCAATCACACTCCACACTGCCCTTTCCCACCTGGACAAAATTAACACCTACGTGAGAATGCTATTCATTGACTGTAGCTCAGCGTTCAACACCATAGTGCCCACGAAGCTCATCAATAAGCTAAGGACCCTGGAACTAAACACCTCCCTCTGCAACTGGATCCTGGACTTCCTGATGGGCCGCCTCCAGGTGGTAAGGGTAGGCATCAACACGTCTGTCACTCTGATTCTCAACACTGGGGCCCCTCAGGGGTGTGTACTTAGTCCCCTCCTGTACTCCCTGTTCACCCACGACTGCATGGCCAAACACGACTCCAACACCATCATTAAGTTTGCTGACGACACAACAGTGGTAGGCCTGATCACCGACAACGATGAGACAGCCTATAGGGAGGGGGTCAGAGAACTGTCAGTGTGGTGCCAGGACAACAACCTCTCCCTCAGTGTGCGCAAGACTAAGGAGCTGATCGTGGACTACAGGAAAAGGCGGGCTGAATAGGCCCCCATTAACATCAACGGGGCTGTAGTGGAGCGGGACGAGAGTTTCAAGTTCCTTGGTGTCCACATCACCAATGATCTATCATGGTCAAAACACACCAAGACAGTTGTGAAGAGGGCACGGCAAAACATTTTCCCCCTCAGGAGACTGAAAATATTTGTCATGGGTCCCCAGGTCCTCAAAAAGTTCTACAGCTGCACCATCGAGAGCATTCTGACCGGTTGCATCACTGCCTAGTATGGCAACTGCTCGGCATCTGACCGTAAGACGCTACAGAGGTTAATGCGTACGGCCCAGTACAACACTGGGGCCAAGCTTCCTGAAATCCAGGACCTACATAATAGGCGGTGTCAGAGGAAAGCCCATAAAATTGTCAGAGACTCCAGTCACCCAAGTCATAGACTGTTTTCTCTACCATCACACGGCAAGCGGTACTGGAGTGCCAAGTCTAGGACCAAAAGCCTCCTTAACAGCTTCTACCCCCAAGCCATAAGACTGCTGGACAACTAATCAAATGGCCACCGGACTATTTACATTGACCCCCCCTCCATTTGTTTTGTACACTGCTGCTACTGGCTGTTTATTATCTATGCATAGTCACTCCATCCCTACCTACGTGTACAAATGACCTCTAACCTGTACCCCCGCACACTGACTCGGTACCCCCTGTATATAGCCTCGTTTTTTCCTTATTTTTTCCCCTTTAGTTTGGTAAATATTTTCTTAACTCTTCTTGAACTACACTGTTGGTTAAGGGCTTGTAAGTAACCATTTCACGGTAAGGTCTACACTTGTGGTATTTGGCACATGTGACAAATAAAGTATGATTTGATACCCATCTTGTACTGATGGTAAATAGATTAGTAAATAAACTGGCGGTTCAGTAGGTTGGAACAGTTGAGGGTCTAATTCCCACACGGGCCCCCATATACTGAGTGGCTTTGTATAGAAGTCCATCACCATGCTATTGTTCTAACAGCAGGTCAACAGTACCCTGTGGTGGTGACAGTGTAGATATCAGTAGCTCCATCTGAACGCAGTGCCCATACAAACTGCATGGAAAGCAGTTTCACTCAGTTCCGCTTCTGTTACAATCTTATCTGATCACATTCAACTCTGTTTGACTGAGCCCTTTGTGGAGCACTTTGAATCTCTGTCTGTGTTTTGATTGTTTTATTTGACGAGAGAGAGCATGTATATGTGTGTGTGTGTGCGAGAGAGAACCAGAGAGAGATCATGTATATGTGTGTGTGTGTGCGAGAGAGAACCAGAGAGAGAGCATGTATATGTGTGTGTGTGTGTGAGAGAGAACCAGAGAGAGAAAGAAGGAAAGAGAGAGATTAGGCTGTATCTGTGTAATACATTGTTTCCTAGTGTCAGAGTGGATTGTTGTCTGACTGGTTTTTCCAGTTTGATTTTAGGTTGTCACCAGTCCAGCTGACCCAGGACATGTTTCTAGTGTAAACAGCTGTTAGGACATACCCATTCAAGTGACGTGTTTAGGTGGTGAGTGTGTGTGTGGAGAGGGAGACCTCTATGTGAATGGACTCATTGAGTCAGTATGAGGGGAATGTATGGAAGGCAGCAGAGTTTCACTGATGAGGTAACCTCACTTCACTGAGATGGTAGTTGGATGGAGACTTACTATAGAGTTTGGAATGTCCTGTTTTTCAACTTAATTGTTTTTTTCATTCGTTTTTTGTCACTTTCGTTTCTTTATATATCTCTCTTTCTGTATTTTTGTTCTTCTTTCTATCTCTATCGCTGTCTCTTTCTGTCATCTCCTTTTCTGTCTCTCTTTTATCTCTCTTTCTGCCTCCTCGTCTGTCTCTTTCTGTCTCCTTGTCTCTGTCTCTTTCTGTCTCCTTGTCTCTGTCTCTTTCTGTCTCCTTGTCTCTCTCTTTCTGTCTCCTTGTCTCTCTCTTTCTGTCTCCTTGTCTCTGTCTCTTTCTGTCTCCTTGTTTCTCTCTTTCTGTCTCCTTGTCTCTGTCTCTTTCTGTCTCCTTGTCTCTCTCTTTCTGTCTCCTTGTCTCTCTCTTTCTGTCTCCTTGTCTCTGTCTCTTTCTGTCTCCTTGTCTCTGTCTCTCCATCTCCTTGTCTCTGTCTCTTTCTGTCTCCTTGTCTCTCTCTTTCTGTCTCCTTGTCTCTCTCTTTCTGTCTCCTTGTCTCTGTCTCTTTCTGTCTCCTTGTCTCTCTCTTTCTGTCTCCTTGTCTCGGTCTCTTTCTGTCATCTGTCTCTTTCTGTCATCTGTCTCTTTCTGTCTCCTTGTCTCTGTCTCTTTCTGTCTCCTTGTCTCTGTCTCTTTCTGTCTCCTTGTCTCTGTCTCTTTCTGTCTTCTTGTCTCTGTCTCTTTCTGTCTCCTTGTCTCTGTCTCTTTCTGTCTCCTTGTCTCTCTCTTTCTGTCTCCTTGTCTCTGTCTCTTTCTGTCATCTGTCTCTTTCTGTCATCTGTCTGTCTCTTTCTGTCATCTCTCTCTGGCTCTCTCTATATATCGCTCTCTCTCTCGCTCTCTCTATATATCTCTATATCTCTCTATATCTCTCTCTCTATATCTCTCTCTCTCTCTCTCTCTCTCTCTCTCTCTCGCTCTCTCTCTCTCTCTCTCTCTCTCTGTCTCTCTCGCTCTCTCTCTCTCTCTCTCTCTCTCTCTCTGTCTCTCTCTCTCTCTCTCTCTCTCTCTCTCTGTCTCTCTCTCTCTCTCTCTCTCTCTCTCTCTCTCTCTCTCTCTCTCTCTCTCTCTCTCTCTGTCTCTCTCTCTCTCTCTCTATCTCTCTCTCTCTCTCTCCCTCTCTCTCTCTGATGACTGTAATCTGGCTACTAACTGTACTATATCATTACATTTGACCATAGTGTCCAGAATACCGTTACCTCAGCATTCCTAACCATTTCATTTCAAAGATGGAATTTTCTCAGTAAAAATATGCAATGTTTTTCATATGTAAATATAACAAAACATAACATTTGACATATGATATATTTCTTTATGTTTATAGTGTTCTGAGGCTTGTGTGTGACCGCTCACCCAGGAAAACTTCACTGCTGAGGACCTCTGTTTGACTACTGGAGCCGACACCACAGAGAGGAATCGACAAGGAGGGAGGGAAGTAGAACTAACAATCATCTGAGTGTGTGGGAGACAGAAATGCAGAGAATCTTCATGGATGGAATCTCAAACCTGTGGATATACAAGTGAGTGTCTGTTGATATCTGGAGCCCCAAACATGAGAAGATTGCAGTTCAACCACTCTGACATTTCTGCTGGGGCAGACAAACACCTTTCCTACCAGGCCTGTGCTGCTACCAGGCCTGTGCTGCTGTGATGATTTTGACCAGTGGTTAAACTCTGCAAAAAGGATTACTGGGATTCTTAAACTGTCACCTTTTACTACATACTACGTTTGGAATAATTCAACTCGCACTGGACCCATTCCCCAGTGAGGGGAAATACACAACAGGCTCCACAATGGCCACCGGACAGTTGAGACAGAATGGTGGTGTGAGGGACGTGATCCCAGAGGATGGCAGTGACAGGGGAGGAAACTGTGGCATTGCAGGGAAGTTGGCTGGAGACCGGGGCAGGACAGAGTGGAGAAGGCTAAACCTGCCCAAAAGGAGTAAGAGTTTAGACTGGAGTGGAAGGGGGGCTAGCCCTGGCGAGGGGCTCAGGACTGGGCTGCTGAGGTTTTCTGGGAACCTAGGGGGAACCACACTTAAACGAGCAGAGAGTTTGGAGAGTAGGGGGGCAGGAGAGAGCAATGTGTTGTCCAGGGTGAAGGCCTTTAACTCAGTTGGACCAGGGGAAGTGATGAGCCCCGTTGGGGGGTCAGGGCGTTCCCTTGGTGAAGGGGTGTCCCCTGTGGGTCTAGCATATGTGGCTATATCTCTGGAGAGGGCCAGTGGGGGCCAGTCCCTCCCCACCAGACTGAGTTCTAGTCCTGGTCCTGGGTCTGGAACCAGAAAACCAGCTGGTGGATCTCTTGGATCCTCCAGGGGTCAGAGTATCTGGGACCGGATACAGAAGCTCTATGGGTCTACTGGAACTGATAAAGCTACTAACAGAGATGAGGATGTGAAGGACTCAACCAGAACCAAGCGTCTCTCAGCACCGGTAGGAGACTGGTCTCTATTGGAGAGGGATGGGGGGGATACAGCAGCCAATCGCAGGAAGTCCACCACAGACTCTGTCTTTGTCTCCCCCCTCTCCTCCCCCTTTTCCTCCCCCCTCAGTGGATTATCCAGGGGGGAGAGGAACAGCCTGCTCTCACACACACCCCTAGTAGAACAGAACACCACACACACACCCCTGGTAGAACAGAACACCACACACACTACACACACACCACAGAGACATCAGAATAGTGCAGTCAAGGTGTCTGGTTTGAGCCCCTCACTGTCTCCAGTGTCAGGGTGTACCACACCCACACTCTCATACAAACCCTCACACACACCCTTAGTGGAGGGGTCATCAGTGTGCATTAGGGACCCCTCACTATCCCCTCCATTAGAAGACAAACAGGAAAGAGGGGAAAAGGAGGTGACAAACACTGTGGGCAAAAAGAGTGGAAGTAGTGAAGACAGCGAAAAGGAGAGAGTAAGGGTGGGGAGCATGGCTCAGGAAAAAGAGAAATGGACTGATGTCGAAGGAAAAGGACACAAGAAAAAGGAGGTGGAGAAGCGAGGGAGAGATCACGCTGAAGTCTTTCTCCCCCAGCACAGACTATCAGTGACACCCACCAGGGACTCTCAGCCTATCACAACGTCTGGAGTAGGGGTCACCACAGGGTCAAACCCCCTCCTGACCAATCAGCTTAATGGGAAAACTGACACCTATGACAGGAGCAAGACCCCTGGTAGAGGCGTGGCCAGGGAACAGAGCCTGTCAGAAGATGTGTTTGAAGCCAACACCCCACAGAAGATAACATTACAGAACACAGAAAATACCAAGTTACCTGGGAAACTGGTAGTGCCCTCTGCAGCCAGTGTGAGGAACAAGATCCACCAGTTTGAAGCTCTGACACAGACATCTCAGGTCCCAGTGCCCAACTACCTGAAGCCCAGACGGGCTTTCTCTGTCCCAGAGCAGCTCAGTGAGTCTGGAGAGGGGGTCAGGAAGAGTGGGTTGGATAGACAGGTACGCGGGGTGGGGGGAGTATGGGAGAGAGGGAGAGGAGGAAGAGAGGGAGGGATTGTAATTATGGATGGGGGGAGAGGACGAGGAGAAGGGGTAAGGAAGAATGTGCCAGATAAAGCACTTGGTGGAGGGAGAGGAAGTGAGGTAGTGAGAGAAGAGAGGAAGGCTCATAGAGGGTGGGCGGTGAGGTCTATGTCAGTGGATGAGGTGAGGCTGGGGAGCAGGGAGAGAGGGGGAGTAGGGAGAGAGGGAGAGTAGGGGAGAGCGGGGGAGTGGGGGAGACTGGAGGAGTGGGGGAGACAGGGGGAGTGGGGGAGAGCGGGGGGAGTGGGGGAGATAGGCAGAGTGGTTTATAGAGGGTTAGTACGGGGAGTGAGGGAGACAGGGGGAGTGGGGGAGATGGGAGGAGTGAGGGAGACAGGGGGAGTGAGGGAGACAGGGGGAGTGGGGGAGAATGCTGTTGGCTCTGGTACGTTTTCCAACGTCAAGGGTAAACTAGACATCCCTCTGAATGGCAAAACCACCAGAGAGACACTGAGAGACTTTTCCATTGATGAGCCAGACCTCCCCAATCACACAGTCACACCCCAGGACTGGAGTAGGAGAGGCACCAACACAAAGACTACTACAGTCACTGGCAAGGATACTTCATCCTCCCAGCTGTCTAACTCTGTGAACAACTCCAATGACGTTCTAGGTGGCCCTGACCAGTCTAGGAGGCCTCACAGTAGAGACTCACCTAAGCTGCCATCTCCAGTGAGCGATGATGACAAGACACCAACCAACACCCCCCAGAACTCCCCCTTCCACCCCCAGAACACACCTCCCACCTCCCCACACCTCCCCACTACTTCCCTGCAGCCTAAACACCAACAGGGTGTAGATTCAGGCCTGGCTGACCTAAAAAAACCTCCAGTCTCCACACACACAGCCCAGGGTAGGGTCACTACTGACCCTGCTATCCCAGTCTCACACTCTGGCCTGGGGAGGGATTCCCTGTCCCTTCCCCTCACCTCCTCCTCCCCCAGCAGCCTACCCCTCCTCCCCACTCTGGCTCAATGGAAGTCAGAGGAGGGGAGATGGAGTGATGAGGATATTGATGATGAAGGTACAGAGAAGGACTCAGACTCCACCTACGACTCAGACTCTGCTGAATCCTCGGTGACCGTCACCAGCACCATGAGCCAATCACATCGCAGGAGTTTCTCTCTCAGGTGGGTCACTTCTGTTTTCAACTGATGATGAAAATACTACGCTAACACAACAAGCACCATGTTTAAAAGTCAATTAACAGCTAGAAAGGTGGGATTATTGTCAGGCTACCTGTTACTTGTTTTTATCTAATCATTCAACTTTATCTTTGAGTTTATTCGCCCACTATGTCTCTCTCTCAGTCTGGCAGAGCTGTGTAACTTCGGAGAGGTGGACTATGATCCCCAGTCTTCCTCTGACAGTGAGGAGTGGCCGTCCAGCCGGTCAGCCAGCCGGTCAGCCAGCCTATCGTCTGACGTGTCAGCATTGTCCTGTGTGTCTGTCCTGGGCAGTGATGAGCTGAACCGCCTGCTGGACGACGTAAAGGGCCTGGGGGACACAACGCTGCAGGTACAACTATCTTCACTATACCAGACTAAACAACCAGCTAAAACATTACGTAAAGGGCCTGGGGGACACAACGCTGCAGGTACAACTATCTTCACTATACCAGACTAAACAACCAGCTAAAACATTACGTAAAGGGCCTGGGGGACACAACGCTGCAGGTACAACTATCTTCACTATACCAGACTAAACAACCAGCTAAAACATTACGTAAAGGGCCTGGGGGACACAACGCTGCAGGTACAACTATCTTCACTATACCAGACTAAACAACCAGCTAAAACATTACGTAAAGGGCCTGGGGGACACAACGCTGCAGGTACAACTATCTTCACTATACCAGACTAAACAACCAGCTAAAACATTACGTAAAGGGCCTGGGGGACACAACGCTGCAGGTACAACTATCTTCACTATACCAGACTAAACAACCAGCTAAAACATTACGTAAAGAGCCTGAGGGACACAACGCTGCAGGTACAACTATCTTCACTATACCAGACTAAACAACCAGCTAAAACATTACGTAAAGAGCCTGGGGGACACAACGCTGCAGGTACAACTATCTTCACTATACCAGACTAAACAACCAGCTAAAACATTACGTAAAGAGCCTGGGGGACACAACGCTGCAGGTACAACTATCTTCACTATACCAGACTAAACAACCAGCTAAAACATTACATTAGTGTTATTCCATTCGTATTAGCATTAATAATAGCATCAGTATTTGTCAATGCTCAACTGCCATCTTGTGCTGTTGCTGTTCTATCCCCCTCACTCTCTCTCCCCGCTCTATAGAACTATGAGGATGTCCAGGTGGTGGTTCTCCATAAGGATGTTGGTGTGGGCCTGGGCTTCACCATGGCAGGAGGAGTGGACCAGAACAAACCTGTCATTGTGAGTACTACTCAACTAGTACCAATGCTTCCATGTTTCTGTGATCGACTCAGGTCGCCCACACAATTCAAGACCACATTAGCCCACTGATCTAATGCCTAGGCATCATGTTCTTTCACTTCCTGGTCTACTCTGACCTCTGGTGTTTGTCTTCCAGGTCCATAAGGTGTTCCCGGCAGGGGTGGCTGCTAAGGAGGGATCCATCCAGGAGGGAGACAAGGTCCTGTCAATCAACGGCACAGCGCTGTGTGGCTCCTCCCACTGGGAGGTGCTGAGGACACTAAGGAGGGCACGGACTCAGGGGATGGGCGTGGTTGTCTTGAGGAGAGGGGGGGTAACAGACCCCCGTAAGGGAGGAACAGTGACTGATAGTCCAGGAGGGACACAGACAGAGCCTGCTAACACTGGTGAGATGGATCAGCTGGTTGGAGCATTGCAGTAGAACTGTGGTAAAAGTTATCTAAAGCAGAACAACATTGATCAATGTTCCAAAGTCATTTCACAGCTTCTCTCTTCTCACCCTGAACCTGTTGTTTTTCCACAGCTTCTCTCTTCTCACCCCGAACCTGTTGTTTTTCCACAGCTTCTCTCTTCTCACCCTGAACCTGTTGTTTTTCCACAGCTTCTCTCTTCTCACCCTGAACCTGTTGTTTTTCCACAGCTTCTCTCTTCTCACCCTGAACCTGTTGTTTTTCCACAGCTTCTCTCTTCTCACCCTGAACCTGTTGTTTTTCCACAGCTTCTCTCTTCTCACCCTGAACCTGTTGTTTTTCCACAGCTTCTCTCTTCTCACCCCGAACCTGTTGTTTTTCCACAGCTTCTCTCTTCTCACCCTGAACCTGTTGTTTTTCCACAGCTTCTCTCTTCTCACCCTGAACCTGTTGTTTTTCCACAGCTTCTCTCTTCTCACCCTGAACCTGTTGTTTTTCCACAGCTTCTCTCTTCTCACCCTGAACCTGTTGTTTTCCACAGCTTCTCTCTTCTCACCCTGAACCTGTTGTTTTTCCACAGCTTCTCTCTTCTCACCCCGAACCTGTTGTTTTTCCACAGCTTCTCTCTTCTCACCCTGAACCTGTTGTTTTTCCACAGCTTCTCTCTTCTCACCCTGAACCTGTTGTTTTTCCACAGCTTCTCTCTTCTCACCCTGAACCTGTTGTTTTTCCACAGCTTCTCTCTTCTCACCCTGAACCTGTTGTTTTTCCACAGCTTCTCTCTTCTCACCCTGAACCTGTTGTTTTTCCACAGCTTCTCTCTTCTCACCCTGAACCTGTTGTTTTTTCACAGCTTCTCTCTTCTCACCCTGAACCTGTTGTTTTTCCACAGCTTCACTCTTCTCACCCTGAACCTGTTGTTTTTCCACAGCTTCTCTCTTCTCACCCTGAACCTGTTGTTTTTCACAGCTTCTCTCTTCTCACCCTAAACCTGTTGTTTTGACAGAGAACGTAGGCAAATGTGTGTGTGGGAGTCATTTTGACCGTGTGTGTGTGTCCTGTGTGTCAGGTCAGAGGGTGTGTGTGAGGCTGGAGAAGCGCAGCAGAGACCTGGGCTTCAGTCTGGAGGGAGGAGTGGGTTCCAGCCTGGGAGACAAACCCCTCACTGTACAGAAACTCTTCCTAGGTGAGAGGTCAACCTACCTACAAAATATAATAGTATTAATGAACGTTACTTGATCATCTTTTTTATTCCTATTGCTGTTTCCTCCCTATTGAAAAAATTATGTATTCTGTTTTCATGTTATCATCTTGTGTAAATATTCTGTTTTCATGTTATCATCTTGTGTAAATATTCTGTTTTCATGTTATTATCTTGTGTAAATATTCTGTTTTCATGTTATCATCTTGTGTAAATATTCTGTTTTCATGTTTTCATCTTGTGTAAATATTCTGTTTTCATGTTATCATCTTGTGTAAATATTCTGTTTTCATGTTATAATCTTGTGTAAATATTCTGTTTTCATGTTATAATCTTGTGTAAATATTCTGTTTTCATGTTATCATCTTGTGTAAATATTCTGTTTTCATGTTATAATCTTGTGTAAATATTCTGTTTTCATGTTATAATCTTGTGTAAATATTCTGTTTTCATGTTATCATCTTGTGTAAATATTCAGTTTTTATGTATTTTCAAGAGGACCATAATGGAAATAAGTTTTTAAGTGATTTAAAAACTTCAATAATGCATTGTGTCCACACATAGTGTTTTTAAATGGCCAAATAAATCAAATACACTTACTGTATATCACCACATGGTAGAGGAGCTGACCTTTCTACTGAGGTCATTCAAATGAATGTCTCTTTAGTCAGCCGAAACACATGTCAAACTCCAAGCTCAGACCATTGGTTATGAGGTGTCTGATAAAGATATCAAGGTCAACATCTACTAACAATAAGCCCCTCTTCTCTTTCAGGTGGTCCAGTGAACCAGGTGTCTCCAGGGGACGAGGTGATGGAGATCGAGGGTGTGAGCTTGGTGGGCCTGAGGAGACTGGAGGCCTGGACCTTGATCAGAACACTGCCCCCTGGGCCTGTGGATGTGGTACTACACCGTCCTCACAAACCACAGTGACAGGAATGAACATTGATATGCACCCTCGAAATGCTTATAACAAGGCACTGAAGTATTGTACTCCTATGAGGTTGAAGTGTGTGTTGCCAATCTGATTTTGGATATGTGGTTCGGGTCAACTTCTACCTCAAGTGAGAGGGATGATATGTATTGCAGCAGTCATACGATAACAAAGCACTGAAGAGACCAGTAAACACTGAGGAGAGGGCCTGTCTGTATATAGGGTCAACCCAGGGTATGAAGAGGGAGACAGAGATCAATACAGAGGTCATTTATTTAATGTTGTAGAAATATGCTGTATGTTTCTTTAATACCTAGTCGGCCCATTGTTTTATATGTTGAAATGTAAGGAGTTTGTATATGGCTGTTGTAATATATATTGTGACTAGAAAGTTAATAACCGTCCTCTGTCTACTTGCTGTTAATAAATCCTACAATAACCCCATGGTTGAAAGCGGTCCCTGGCGGCAGTACATGGCGGCAGGTAGCCAAACGGTTAAGCGCATTAGGCCAGTAATCGACTAGGTGTAAAATATGTTGATGTGCCCTTGAGCAAGGCACTTAACCCTAATTACTCCTGTAACTCACTCTGGATAAGAGCATCTGCTAAATTTCTCAAATGTACATTGTTTTACTTACAGGGGGCACTAGAGGATCACATTATCTGGCCACCTATGCTGCACACAAATATACTCTGTTCTCAGGGATAGGTGTGTGTGTTTGTGTGTGTGTGTGTGTGCATGTGTGCACGTGCAATGAGGCTCTTAGGTGTAGTTTATAGGCCTATATGTGTTTATGTAATGTCTCATGTCTCAGTGACACATCGCGTTCGAATTACACTGATTAATGTCACTGATTAACGTCACTCATTATTTAGCGACAGGTCAGGTCAGAAGGACGTAACTTGTCAGAAGACGCTGCTCTTGGTGGGATGGGTTCTCATTGGATGGGTCTCCCTCCCTGACACCTGACCATGTGATAAGATGGCATTACGCTATAGCCGATGTAATACTAAGCTTAGATTTTTTCTGTCCCTAACAAGAGAATAATGCCAAGTCATTGTTTTCTGCTCCCCAGTGTGACCTTTAGTGAGCTAGTGATACTTCATAACATTTCAACCAAGCTGCGTTTCATTAGTATCTGTCTTCCCTGAGTCATTATCTCCTCATTATCGGTACTGTCTTTTTATTATCCTGAGGGTTTCATCAGGGCCTGTTCAGGAGAAGTGACTTTTCATAACGTTCAGATAGAAATGTCTTTTCTAGAGCAGACATATGGGTCTGTCATGTAGAATACAGAGTTGTACCAGCTCTAAGCACATATTTTCTTCTTGAATTTACCTGAAATTGAAGGACAGTTCACTTGCCTTCCTCAATTGTGTTAGTTAGCTCTTTCATTTTTCTCTGTGGTTTATTAATTACAGTAGATTACTCAACACTATTACAAGAGAGGTCAATATAACCACATTGACCAATCTTATCACTCTGGTGGAGTTGTCAACACAGGCTTAATTAATGATTAGTTGCCTAGTTGGCACAGGCCTACATTAGGTTGGGAGTTGTCAACACAGGCTTAATGAATGATTAGTTGCCTAGTTGGCACAGGCCTACATTAGGTTTGGAGTTGTCAACACAGGCTTAATTAATGATTAGTTGCCTAGTTGGCACAGGCCTACGTTAGGTTTGGTGTTGTCAACACAGGCTTAATTAATGATTAGTTGCCTAGTTGGCACAGGCCTACATTAGGTTTGGAGTTGTCAACACAGGCTTAATTAATGATTAGTTGCCTAGTTGGCACAGGCCTACATTAGGTTTGGTGTTGTCAACACAGGCTTAATTAATGATTAGTTGCCTAGTTGGCACAGGCCTACATTAGGTTTGGTGTTGTCAACACAGGCTTAATTAATGATTAGTTGCCTAGTTGGCACAGGCCTACATTAGGTTTGCCAAAAGCACCAAAGGGCAGTGTTGTACGATTGTGAAGTTCTTTTGAATGTACTAATACTGAAGAATCAGAATACACAAATGGGCATGCATTCACACGGACACATGCACACACACACACAAACACACACATGCACAAACACATACATGCACACACGGCACCTTAGGAGATCATGTTGTTAAAGATGCTAACCCCCCGGAAGGTCACATGGTCCTTATCTAATTCCCTGTGGTATCTTTAGGGTCAGGTGGGGCTGTAAACACAACATACAGATATTATACACCACTCTTACACAACGCTCACTCAATATTGAACTGCATTATACTCAATACAAAGAAGACTAGAGAAACAAGGGAAGACGGTAAGAGATATTGTTGCAATACCCAAATAAGTAGATCTCGGGTTAAAATTATAATTATATTTATATCGGAACAAAACAGCTAAAAGGATATGCCTAGCTAGTTACCTTGGGAGCTAGGTAGCTAGTTAGCTTGGTAGCTAGGTAGCTAGTTAACTTGGTAGCTAGTTAGCTTGGTAGCTAGGTAGCTTTCAAGATAGCGATATATATCTGGGATCCAACTTTTTTCTCAAATGACTTAGCTGGCTAATTGACTTCCTCAACCATGGTAAGACAAAGGAGCTCAAATGTTTAATCACACCAAAAACACAGCAGATACTGTTTGTTTAGAAGAAGGATGACATTTAACTAGGATTTAAAACTAGGTTTTGTGCAGTTTAGAGTTCATGGTTATGGAGGCCAAAGTCTGATTGACGAGATCAGATCCGATACTTTAGTTAATGGACAGTCAGCCGTGTGGTTTGTGTGTGTGTGGTTGACGTGGATTTGATGAGGGGACAGGTCGGACACTGATAAAGACGGTAACTAAATAGTAAAGGAGTGCACGGGGAAAGATGATGACGGACATTAGGCCACAGACAGGTGAAGATGACAGCTGTTATTGACTGAATTACCCTTTTTATTTTTGCCTTTAACAGTGTGTGAATACCACTTTGACTACAAGATTCTGCAGAAACCAGTAGATCTGCGTGGGCATCTGATCTGCACAGAGCAACATACACATAATCTGTAGGCTGGCCAGGTGTAAGCTACAGGTTTAGGCACAGATGCGTATAGATGGGACAGATCCAGGCTAACAAACAGGTATTGGGGATGAAGGAGAGCGGGCAGGTACCAGGTACCTGACGAACCCCTTGGCTCGGGAGTGTTTGGGAGAGCTGATGGGAACATTTGTTCTGCTGGTGAGTAGCCTAGCTTCTAAAGCCTTACTGTTCAAAATGGAAAACATAAAGCACACTATTTTTATAGACAGAAGAAAAAAAATCTAAATATAATATATATATATATATATGTATGTGTGTGTATATATATATATATATATATATATATGTGTGTGTGTGTGTGTGTGTGTGTGTGTGTGTGTGTGTGTGTGTGTGTGTGTGTGTGTGTGTGTGTGTGTGTATATATGTGTGTGTGTGTGTGTGTGTGTGTGTCATATGCACAGTCCAATGAAGTGCTTACTTGCAGGTTTTCCTCTCGACATTGCAACCACAAATAAGAATTGATAACCTGAGTAAACAGTCAGTAGAGAAATGACCACCAGTCAACACCACTTATTGCAACCATGTTCATACATGCAGTTGTGTAAAGTACTGAAGTAAAAATATTTTAAAGTGCTACTTAAGTTGTTTTTGGGTCTATCTGTATTTTTTTAAACCACTTTTACTTTTAATCCACTATATTCCTGAAGAAAATAATGTACGTTTTACTCCATACATTTTCCCTGACACCCAAAAGTGCTCATCACATTTTGCATTTTTAGCAGGACAGGAAAATTGTCAAATTTATGCACGTATCAAGAGAACATCTGGTCATCCCTTCTGCCTCTGATCTGGCGGACTCACTAAACACACATGCTTCGTTTGTAAATGAGTGTTGGAGTGTGCTCCTGGCTATCTGTAAAAAAATACAAAATAATACTAGAATATGGTGACGTCTGGTTTGCTTTATATAAGGAATTTGAAATATTTGTACTTTTACTTTTATTTTAGCAATTACAATTACATTTTGGATACTTAAGTATATTTAAAACAAAATACTTTTAGACTTTTACTCAAGTAGTATTTTACTGGGGTGACTTTCACTTGAGTCATTTTCTATTAAGGTATCTTCACTTTTAAGTATGACAATTGTGTACTTTTTCCACCACTGCCTATGTCGAAATGTGAACATATTTTTTAGCAGTATCCTATTAGAGTAGCTTATGAAAAAGTAATTTGGTACATTATGACTTGATAAGAAGTTGATAGCTTGAAGCTATAACCAGAGAGGTTTTAGGTGTATGGCATCTTTGTTCAACTCTGAGCGGTTGTTTCGGGCCAGGCAAGTTAACCCCCCTCCCATTTTGGCACCGTGACTCGCTACCCAAACCAGATGCGACTGGTTTCAAGAGAGACATCATGTGATATCCTACTGCTGTCTAGTGGATGGACTGGGAATCAGACAGGGAATATAAAAATATACAAAACATTAACAACACCTTAGAGGTTGCTGGATCGAATCTCCGATCTGACAAGGTAAAAATCTGTCGATCCTTCCCTGAACAAGGCAGTTAACCCACTGTTTCCCGGTAGGCCGCCATTGTAAATAAGAATTTGTTCTTAACTGACTTGCCTAGTTAAAAAAAAAAATTAAATGTATAAATAATTTCAGAATTAATAAAGATGATTGGTTTTCAAACTGACGAAAATCTGGTGTTTATGTCAAACAGCTTTGTTATATTTCAGTCTTCTGTGATGTAATATTGGGATGAAAAGTCAAAACTGAAAACATTTCATCGCTATACAGTATGTGACATGGTACAGGTGTCTTCTTTTATAACCATGTGTATACTTTTGGTTCCAAGTAGATTTGTTTTAAGACTACTAAGAATCACTTTTCGTGATGTTTCACCATAATAAAATGAGAGTTCAGTTCATGTAACAGTGTTGACCTTAAAATTAGGGACAGACGTAAATTATTCACTAATCACATGAAAAAGAAATCTTCAGAAATCTTCAGAAATTACTTTTGCAAAGCAACAAAATAACTAGGGTTTTTACAATGATGGTGAAATGATGGGGTTAAGTGGGTTAAAATGTTCCTAAAATAACACATATTTTTTGCATTTACATGATCAAATATCTGATGTATTGAATTCTCCATCTGGCCTATATTAAAGGGCACTTCATTTAATATAACAGGCTTTTAAAATTCAATACTGGTGAACAATTTAGAATTGAAATATCAAAGGGACGCAAAAGGCACTCTTTTCATGGAACGACCCATCTACTTTTAGTAAACTACTTCTCCTTATCTATAGCCAACAAAAAGCCACAATACACAGAATTGTAAGACTGGTTATCTAAGCTGGTCTCTGTTAAGAGCCTTTGGACGGGGTATGGTAGAAGGTGCCAGGCGCAATATCGTTACACTTTATACTGTCATGTTATATATGTTAGTCCATGACCGTTAGGTCTATTCCAGCTTGTCCATGTGTCTGTGTGCAGGCTGGGACCTTGCTCAATCACACAGCTGAGGAAGGGAAAGTGCTAGAACTGGATGTCCTTCTAGCCATGGCTGCAGTTCATGTTCCCTCTCTTTCTTTTACAGTATCTCCCTTGAGCTCCTCTCTTTCCCCTCTCTATCACATCCCCTCATACCCCCTTTACCTCTACTCTACTTGTGCTTTGCTTCTCTAATTCTTTCTCCCTCCCTCCCTCTTTCTCCCCTCCATACTCTCATCTCCTCCCTCACAGTAATTCTTTCAACCTGGAGTCAGGTAGACGTAACATAGAAAACTTAAGTAATGTGAATGAATGATGGTTAATACGTGATAAGCAGTAATGGACAGTCACTACCATCATGGGACTTCGTACCCGAAAATGAACCGACCTCAAAAAGCACTAATCGCTCAGCACTAAACGTTGAATATCATACTCATTTCAGTATCCCGGATTTATATTTATTATGTTACGTCTAGTCTATGAGACCAGCCTGCCTCTTTAATCTAACTTGACTTCATCTCTGCCTCCCTTCTCTCCCCCTTTGTCTTCCTCTAGATGTTTGGCTATAGTGCATCAGCCCTCTCAGCCAACATGGCCTTCTCTGTAGGGGTCATGTCTGCCATGTACCTCTGCAAGGGGGTCTCAGGTAAACCCTACTACACCTTTCATCCCAAACCAACACCCATCCCAATCCTTGGACTAGAATAAATACGGTCATTTTCTCCACTCTAAACAAAAGCTCATACAGTATACAGTATGTACAGTACAGAGGAGGCTGGTGGGAGGAGCTATAGGAGGACAGGCTCATTGTAATGTCTGGAATGGAGTAATGGAATGGAGTCAAACGTGGTGTCCATATATTTTATGCGTTTGATACCGTTCCAATAATTTCATTCCAGCCATTACAATGAGCCCATCCTCCTATAGTTGCTCCCACCAGCCTCCACTGGTAGAGTATATTGCTGCTTCAATGACAAACTGACAACCCTAATCCTAAAATGAAAACACACAGCAAATTCTCCAGTGTTTAATCAACACTGAGAGCCAAATATGTTATCATGAACATTTTATTATTCATTTATTATTCATTTATAACACAACACAAGTATTTAATATGGACTTATTTTGATTGCCTAGTTTTACCCTGACACAGTAGCCTGCAAATCATGCTCTTCAGGCCTGCAAGTCACATTATGAAGGCTTGCAAAGTGATATAATTCATATTGGAATACAGACAGAGTGGGGATAACCAACATTTTGGCTACCTAAACCATCTAAACTGGAACAACCATTTCAATAACGGGCGCAATAAATCCAAGTAAGAGATTGGATTAGTTTAGAAAAATGTCTGTTATTTATATTTAAGTAGCATAGGATTAATGGGCAGGGTGCCCTGGGTGAAGTTGCTCCCATACGCACTGTGTCTGGTGCTGGGAGCTTACCTGGCCTCTGGCCTGGTCTTCCTGGTCTACTATGGTCAGTCAGACACACTCACACACCAGTCCCACCAATCACTGGTGTCATGTCAGCTTGTTACATGCATATTCAGTAGCATTATGATATAGTGTGTCATGATGACTGTCACTGAACAACCAGCTCCCTCTCTCTGTCAGATGCTATCATGTACTTCAGTGGAGGGAATTTGACAGTGTATGGGGCTAATGAAACGGCGTCCATCTTTGCCACCTATCCCTCAGAGCACCTATCCCTCAGAGCACCTATCTCTCAGAGCACCTATCCCTCAGAGCACCGATCCCTCAGAGCACCTATCCCTCAGAGCACCTATCCCTCAGAGCACCTATCCCTCAGCAGCAGCATCCTAGACCAGGTCAGACCAATATAATACAGTACGAAGCAGGAACGGATGATGGTGTGTCATCACTAACTCAAAAGGCACTCACTCATCTGAGCCATCTTTGTTGCAGGTGAATGGTAACAGCTGAATAAGATGAGAAAAAGAGGAAACCCGCACACTGATCTTGATAGTATCACTGCTCTTTAAAAACGTTACATATCGGCCTCAAGGCCTTCCTCAGAGCGTTTGGCCTTCGTCACTAACCTCCACAGCTACAAAGTCATAAACCCTGCCTATTTTCCTAAATTTCTCTTCTTAAAATGAGATTTTCAACCTAACCCTAACCTTAAACCACACTGCTAACCTTATGCTTAACCCTAACCTTAAATTAAGATTACATTATCATTAACTCACTAGCTTTAAGCACCAGCTGTCAGAGCAGCTCACAGATTACTGCACCTGTACATAGCCCATCTATAATTTAGCCCAAACAACTCCCTCTCCCCCTACTGTATTTATTTATTTATTTTGCTCCTTTGCACCCCATTATTTCTATCTCTACTTTGCACATTCTTCCACTGCAAATCTACCATTCCAGTGTTTTACTTGCTATATTGTATTTACTTCGCCACCATGGCCTTTTTTTTTGCCTTTACCTCCCTTATCTCACCTCATTTGCTCACATCGTATATAGACTTATTTTTCTACTATATTATTGACTGTATGTTTGTTTTACTCCATGTGTAACTCTGTGTTGTTGTTTGTGTCAAACTGCTTATCTTTATCTTGGCCAGGTCGCAATTGTAAATGAGAACTTGTTCTCAACTTGCCTACCTGGTTAAATAAAGGTGAAATAAATCAAATAAACAATTTTACGATACAGACAATTTGGACTTTGTGGCTGAGATATCTAGTGGAAACCATAACCATAACGGTGTCATAAATGTGAAGATTCTGAAACATAAGAAAGCTAAATGAAACTGAATATTGTTTTTAACAACTGACTCTGAGAGCTTTGTTCTATCTGTATAAGGTTCTATCTGCATTTTGTCCAGATTGAGTTATTTTTATTTATTATTTATTTAACCAGGTAGGCCAGTTGAGAACAAGTTCTCATTTACAACTGCGACCTGGCCAAGATAAAGCAAAGCAATTCGACACATACAACAACACAGAGTTACACATGGAATAAACAAAACATACAGTCAATAATACAGTAGAACAAAAGAAAACAAAAAGTATATATACAGTGAGTGTAAATAAGGTAAGATAAGGGAGTTGAGGCAATAAATAGGCCATGGTGGCAAAGTAATTACAATATAGCAATTAAACACTGGAATGGTAGATGTGCAGAAGATGAATGTTGAAGTAGAGATACTGGGGTGCAAAGGAGCAAGATAAATAAATAAATACAATATGGGGGATGAGGTGGGTAGATAGATGGGCTGTTTACAGATGGGCTATGTACAGGTGCAGTGATCTGTGAGCTGCTCTGACAGCTGGTGCTTAAAGCTAGTGAGGGAGATATGAGTCTCCAGCTTCAGAGATTTATTGACATAGCCTTGTTCTGTTCAATGTTCTCTACCTATATAGTACCTTAAATAACCCAATTCATGTTAAGTTCAAACGAATACAAGATAACATTGTTGACACCATTCAAACCAATGAGGGATTGGAACTTTAATAAAGCCAATTATCTCAGAATCATCTTTTTGCAGATAGAACCTTATCGTCCCAAGCTCTCGTCCTGTATTTCCTGGTTTCACAAATGTCTCATATTCTATAGGTGGTGGCCACTGCCATGTTGATGCTCTGCATCCTCCCATTGGATGACCAGAAGAATAGTCCTGCCCCCGACGCTCTGATCCCGCCCATCGTTGCCGTGGTAGTCCTGGGCATCGGCATGTCGATGTCGTCCAATTGCGGCGGAGCGATAAACCCTGCCCGTGACCTGGGGCCACGCCTCTTGACACTGACTGCCGGCTGGGGCACTGAGGTGTTCACGTAGGTCTAACACACAAACACCTTTTGACCTGAGTCAGCAGGTGTGCAACATGTCAGGTATTACAGGAAGTGGTCAGTAGGTCAGTTAAGTGCACGGGAGAGAAGAGTGAACCATATGAAAGGAGTGGCATACTCCTGGACTAAAAGGTAGATCTGGTTTGTGTGTTTGTGAATGTGTTGGTGCCAAGTGTGCCACGCACAGGAGGCTGCTGAGGGGAGGATGGCTCATATTAATGGCTGGAATGGAGTGAATGGAATGGTATCAAACACATAGAAACCATGCGTTTGATGTGGTCGATACCGTTCCATTTATTCCATTCCGGCCATTACTATGAGCCGGTTCTGTCACATTCTGACCTTAGTTCCTTTTTATGTCTTTGTGCTAGGTTGGTCAGGGCGTGAGTTGGGGTGGGTAGTCTATGTTCTTTTTTCTAGGTTGTTATATTTCTATGTGTTTGGCCTAGTATGGTTCTGAATCAGAGGCAGGTGTCATTCGTTGTCACTTGTTGATTGAGAATCATACTTAGGTAGCCTGTTTTCCCCATTTTGGTTTCCATGTCATTTCAACCCCAAAATGAATGGGATGATGTTGAATCAACGTGAAAAACTGATTGGATTTGCAAAAACTCGTCAATATAACGGCATTTCATCTTATTTTCACCCAACTTTTCACCTAATTCCAATGTTGTTGATTTCATGTTGAATTCACATTAGTTGACAACCCAACCAAATGTCAATCAAAACTAGATGTTGAATTGACTGCTTTTCCCAGTGGGGAGACATTTCTCTGGCTGTTTCCTATAGGAGAAAGGACATGCTAACAGACTGATGGGAGAAGATTTGTCCAAGCCTCCTCTGTCATTTTTTTATATTGACATGCTACTGCTGATTGAGGATCAGGTGTATATATTAGTAGTGAGCTTCAAAAACAGAGTCCGAGGTAAAAGGAAAGTGTTTTTTGAGGGTTTTATCTTTGACAGGTATTTACAACATTATCCACTGGGTTTGCTGCAGGCAGAAAATCCAAGGAAACACTCTTTAATTGAAACAAGCTGTCTCCAATCAATAATTCATTGTTTGGTTGTGAGTGAGTGTTTCGGGGAGGTGTAGCTCAAGTCAGGGGAGGTGTAGCTCAAGTCAGGGGAGGTGTAGCTCAAGTCAGGGGAGGTGTAGCTCAAGTCAGGGGAGGTGTAGCTCAAGTCAGGGGAGGTGTAGCTCAAGTCAGGGGAGGTGTAGCTCAAGTCAGGGGAGGTGTAGCTCAAGTCAGGGGAGGCGTAGCTCAAGTCAGGGGAGGCGTAGCTCAAGTCAGGGGAGGCGTAGCTCAAGTCAGGGGAGGCGTAGCTCAAGTCAGGGGAGGCGTAGCTCAAGTCAGGGGAGGCGTAGCTCAAGTCAGGGGAGGCGTAGCTCAAGTCAAGGGAGGCGTAGCTCAAGTCAGGGGAGGCGTAACTCAAGTCAGGGGAGGCGTAGCTCTATTAAAGTAATTGCACAAAGCCTGTTATTTGGCAGAGAATGCTATTTGTATACTGTTCAAAAGTATAAACTCAACATGTAAAGTGTTGGTCCCATGTTTCATGAGCTGAAATAAAAGATTCCAGAAATGGTCCATACACAAAAAAGCTTATTTCCCTCATTTTGTGCACAAATTTGTGTGCATACCTGTTAGTGAGCATTTCTCTTTTGCCAAGACAATTCATCCACCTGACAGGTGTGGCATCTCAAGAAGCTGATTAAACAGCATGATAATTACACAGGTGCACCTTGTGCTGGGGACAATAAAAGGCCACTCTAAAATGTGCAGTTTTGTCACACAACACCACAGATGTCTCAAGTTTTGAGGGAGTGTGCAATTGGCACGCTGACTGCAGGAATATTCACCAGAGTTGTTGCCAGATAATTGAATGTTCATTTCTTTACCGTAAGCCACCTCCAGCGTCGTTTTTGAGAATTTGGCAGAACGTCCGACCAGCCTCACAACCGCAGACCATGTATAACCTTCTTCACCTGCAGGATTGAGACCAGCCACTTGGACAACTGATGAAACTGAATATTTCTGTCTATAATAAAGCCCTTGTGGGGAAAAACTCATTCTGATTGGCTGGGCCTTGCTCCCCAGTGGGTGGGCCTATGCCCTGCCAGGCCCACCCATGGCTGCGCTCCTGAGCAGTCATGTGAAACCCATAGATTGGAGCTTAATGAATTTATTTCAATTGACTGATTTCCTTATATGAACTATAACTTATTCAAATCGTTGCATGTTGCGTTTATATTTTTCAATAAAGATCAGTGATTATACACCTCACTTTGCTCAAGCTGATTCTCTCCAAGACTCAATCCCTGATCATTGGAGGTTGTAAAATGGTGCAATTAGGACAGTTCAAGGGGAGAAGAGATGAATCCAACCAGAAAAAAACTCTAAATCACAATATCGCTTGAAAAAAAGAACGCCAATGAAAACATTTCTGAAAAACCTGCAATGTAGCATTATAATATAAATGGAAAGACAAGACACACAATCAAACAAACACATTACACTGTCTGAGAAGAACACACATCATTGTGTGTCAGTGTATTTGTCTGTAGTTCATGGAGATGCTTTCAGTTGTTGTTGTTTTTTACCTCCGATCATTACATGTGTTAATGAATGCACACATTTTGGGATTGTCAACTTTTTTGAGGGATGTTGGCACTTGCAAAAGCCATTTCCTCAGCATTTACATTTTACTTTCATTTCTGTGGCAAATGAAAATGGCTACTTTGTTCGGAAATAGGCTACTTGTGTGTGTGTATATATATACTGTATATATATATATATATATATATATATATATATATATATATATATATATATATATATATATATATATTGTATATTTGGTGTAGTTAGACCTCAGAACATGTACATACACATCACTGTTTATGTTCTTCTAAGTAATTGTCTGTACAGAAGCTGCTATTTCATTCTTTATATTATATATAATCCCTATTATTCCAATATAATGTTGATAAGACGATGAATAAGTGAAATGTTTGTTGCTAATGTCCTTAAGACAGGCGAATAATTTGGTGCATTAGGTTAAAGTGTAGGCTGCTGATGAGTAAGCATTTCACTGTAAGGTCTACACCTGTTGTATTCGGCGCACGTGACAAATAAACTTTGATTTGAGAATAATTGTCAGCAAACATTTCATTTGAAGTCAAGGTTAGGAATTTATTTTGGACTAACTGGATAATTATGTTAGATGATCATGGTATGCACACGTGACAATGAATTCACATGTGGTGTAAGAAGGTGCTATATCTGCCTACCGAGGTTGAATGATCGAAATGCGCGGCAGAAACCCCCCCACCAAAATTATGATTATTTTACTATAATTTTATTACTCTGTGAAAATCTAATGGTGGCACTGATGCCAATAACACCTGAGTGTAATCGTTTCCTGTGTAACGGCTGTCGTTGGTGGAAAAAGGTGATGTTTAATCAAATGGGTTTGTGGTGATAAGATAGGCGCGGCCTACATTGCTCGAATGCAATGCAATTTAGTCTGCCATTTCTGGAGAAGTGCAAATATCATTTTGGGGTGGTGTCATGTTGTATAAATGATTGGAGACAGGGTCAGGAATACAACATGCCATGATGCCCAAAACAAACATATACAAAAACAGGATGTAACCCAAACAAAAGAGCTAGATTAAACCTCTAATAAATATGCACGGGAACGAGACCCGAAATAACAAGTGCACAATACACATAGCACGAAAGCCGAAACAACAAAGCACAGGTACTCACAAGACCAACGGACATGGGAACAATAATCGACCAGGCAATGGTGAACTGAGGGCACATGTATACAATCACCAATTAGGTCGCAGTTGTAAATGACAACATGTTCTCAACTGGCCTACCTGGTTAAAACCTTTTTGGGCTGCAATCCCATTAACGGGATGATATGACAACAGCCAGTGAAAGTGCAGGGCCAAATTCAAAACAACAGAAATCTCATAATTAAAATTCCTCAAACATACATGTATCTTATACCGTAGTCTTGTTGTTAATCCCACCACAGTGTCCCATTTCAAATAGGCTTTACGGCGAAAGCACCACAAACGATTATGTTAGGTCAGAGCCAAGTCACAGAAAAACACAGTCATTTTCCCAGCCAAAGAGAGGAGTCACAAAAAGCACAAATAGAGAAAAAATGAATCACTAACTGGCTCAAAGCCCGTAACAAAAGGGAGACAACGTGGAGATAAGGAATAACAAAATATATATTTATTAACTAAAGTAACTAAGGAAAATATACAATGGTGTGTGTAATCAGTAATCAGTAGTGTAAGTGAGTGTTTTGCATGCATTAATGTGATAATGCAGGGTTTTGAAAGGTGCTAAGGCAAACAACCAAAAACCACCAAGAAACACAACAAAAACTATCAAAGTGTCTGCATGGAGAGAGTCTCCTCCATGAATGGGGAAGTAGTGTATTTATCCTGGGAGACACCGGGCCCAGGTGTTTCCCATGTAGCTGACGACCCTCCCAACTCCGCCCACCAGCATCCTAATAAGGAAACAAAGAGAGAATACGGCAGACAGAGTGGGAGGGTCGTCACACTAACCTTTGATGATCTTCATCAGATGACACTCATAGGACTTCATGTTACACAATGTATGTTTTGTTTGATAAAGTTCATATTTATATAAAAAAATCGGAGTTTACATTGGCGTGTTACATTCACTAGTTCCAAAAACATCCAGTGATTTTGCATAGCCACATCGATTCAACAGAAATACTCATTATAAATGTAGATGATAATACATACACATGGAATAAGTTATACACATGGAATTATAGATATACCTCTCCTTAATGCAACCGCTGTGTCAGATTTCAAAAAAACTTTACGGAAAAAGCAAACCATGCAATAATCTGAGACGGCGCTCAGAACAAGTCAAATTAGCTGCCATGTTGGAGTCAACATAAACCATAAATTACATGATAAATGTTCCCTTACCTTTGATGATCTTCATCAGAACGCACTCCCAGGCATCCCAGGTCCACAATAAATGTTGGTTTTGTTCGATAATGTCCGTTATTTATGTCCAAATACCTCTTTTTGTTAGCGCGTTTGGTATACATATCCAAACGCTCGTTCTGGTCAAGCGTTAGTTCGAATAAAAACTTCAAAAAGTTATATTACAGGTCGAAGAAACATTTCAAACTAAGTACAGAATCAATCATTAGGATGCTTTAATCATATATCTTCAATAAAGTTCAACCGGAGAATTCCTTTGTGTCTTCTGGAGCAACGGAACGCAAGAGGAAGTCATGTGGAATGCGCGTGACCAGAAAATGGCTGACTGCCAGACACCTGTTCATTCTGTTCTTATTCAGTCCCACAACACAGTAGAAGCCTCATTCAAATTTCTATAGATGGTAGACATCTAGTGGAAGCCCTAGGAAGTGCAACTTCATTCATATCTCAAGGGGATTTCAATGGGAACTGTGTTGAAAACCTACCAACCTCAGATTTCTCACTTCCTGTTTGGATTTCTCCTCACGTTTTTGCCTGCCATATGAGTTCTGTTATACTCACAGACATAAACAGTTTTAGAGACTTCAGAATGTTTTCTATCCGATACTAATAATACTATGCATATATTAGTAACTGGGACTGAGGAGCAGGCCATTTACTCTGGGCACCTTTTCATCCAAGCTACTCAATACTGCCCCTGCAGCCATAAGAGAGAGATTAAAGTAGATGTCACGTGTCAAAATTTTGATTGATGACCCTATGTGAACCTATGTGAACGCTATGTGAACCCTATGTAGTGATGACGTGTGCATGTCTTCTGGTCAGGCAAGCCTGGTTAGGTGGGGGCTATGGGGTGAGTAAGGGTCCATTTGACAGGCCGTTAATGATTGATGACCCAAGCCTGATTTATGACCCTATGTAATGATTTATGACCCTATGTCATGTAGAAGGGTGCATGCCCAGGGTTGAGTAAGTGACCATGTGTCAGGTCAACCTGTTACTGTTTCTCACGGTTTGGGTTGGTTAAGGCCCCTTATAAAGCCGCTGAACAATACCTGTTTAAGACTGTACATGATAACCCCCCTGAATATTAAACAAAAATGACACCTATGCCAATTTTAGGGCTGTTATGCTCGGCTTGTCATGAACCCAGTGACCAAAGCCTTGAAGAAGTTCTGTGTGAAGCTCCAGAATGTTTTAAAGGATTTTTGGGTACGAGTGAGGGCCACATGTCTTACATATTCCACCCGGAGGATTCTATGGTAAAGATATTCACAGACCGTGGACCCAAACCCCTTTATCCTGCAAAACCTGGGAGTTTTCCCCCGGCTCTGGGGATGAGAGAATGGCTAAACATCAGGCTGGCTCTTTGTAAAATTGAACAGGTCCTAAGTGTTACAAATGTGCCAGGATATGCGTTGGAAGAACAGGTCTGCGGCCGCAGTGATCTCAAGGCTCTAAGAATTGCTTCAAGGGACTATAGCCCTGACAACAAAGTGACAATTTTAGCCTGTGACCTTTATGATAAGGCTAATGCTACAAAGTCTGTCAATTCTCCGGTAGCTTCCAGAGCACGCAAACATGTAAACTTTTTTATTCCTGTGTTTAGTTTTAAATGGGTGGATTATCCAATTTTCATAACACTTATGAATAAGCTGGACATTCTCTTCCAAAATGGGGAACAGTTAAAGCGCTGGGCGAGGCTTTCCTTGAGACAGAGTCAAGACCAAAAGGCCCGACGGAGGATCTACCCCTGGAGTGAAAACTTACCATGTGTTGATGGACCTAGCAAGAGAGCCTTGCCTTTTGAGGGTGAACTCGACACGGACAATGGCGGTTGGTTGCATAAGCTCCCAGGATCTGTAAGAAAGGCATCGTAAAATACCTTAAGAATGTAAGGATATAAAATGTATGTACTAAATATTTTGAATGAAATAAATGGTTTTAAAATCAGAATCTCACCACGTTATGAACTCTCGCGTTTGTTCACTCTTAGCGCAGTCTGTCCCTGAGAAAAATCTTGCGGAAAAAGCCATGTGCGCGCGTATGTGCGTGAGGGAGTTTTCTGTAGTGGCTGTGTGTGTGTGTGTGTGTGTGTGTGTGTGTGTGTGTGTGTGTTTCAAAAACAGAAAAAGGGGGGCGGGTTGTTTGTTAAAAAAATACCCTTGCATGCCTGGTGGGTCGTTTGAAACCAAGGTTTACACTAGCCTGCAAAACAGATGCCTACCCCCCAACAATAATATTGTGTCTTACGACTCCTAATCTTAAAGGCCTTTCATAAAACTATTTTTTTAGGTGGGCTAAAAAGTCATTCATCCCAGCGATGTCGAGAACAACCCACCCCATGCATCTAGGTGCTAGCACCCCGGAGATTTTAGAAGCTCCAAAAGGATCCTAATGTTTAGACACACCCAATACCATGTGTTTGAAATGTGTCAAATATACCATGGGCGGGGGTATAGCCCGAAAAAAACGACAAACCCCAAATGCTATGTAAAAAATCATTCAGGGGTTTTTCTCTAGGTCGTAGGGTACAAAAGCGCTAGAAACCATGGGCAATGTTAGCAGCGTTTTAGTTCCGATGCAAACAGCACCTCCAGAAACTCCAAGAATCGTTATCGGACTGAAGCGTTAAAAAAGATAATCGGGGAAAACAGTCTAATGGATCTATCGCAAGGTGAGTTCTTGAAATAAATCTTTATTAGATTTGGTTGTTGTGGGGAATTGTTTGAAAAGCGTGGGATGTTATAGAAATATTAAACAATCATTAGGATCAGTATGCTTACCGTATAACAAGGCAATATTAGCTAAAGTGATTATAGCTTTAATATTGTCGAATGTTTTATAGATTCTGAAGCATTCACGCAGATACTCCGAGGTATAACTGAGCTCGAACCATCCAATGGGGCTCCGAAACAAAGTGCCGACAAACAAACGCCTGCCCTGAATTGTCAACGTAAGTAAGCTCCAAGAATTCCATACATAAAAATATTTATACCTTAAAAACAAAAAGTGTGGGCATCTTATATTAAAAGTTATTTTATATGTTTACAGAGGACCTAAAGCCTAGAAGGTTAAACGATGCCATATGGAGCCTGAACGGTTTCTGCGAAGCATATGACTACGAGACAATTCTGCCCTACTCCCAGGATGTATTTACACAAAAGCAGCGAACAGAGACTTTAAACGGCAGGTCAACTCCCCTTGGCCAGGACAACGTTGTCCCCCATATTTCTAAACACCAAAGGATAATTAGTGCTCAGATCCACAGTTCCGCTTCACCCGAACAATTCTACTTGGCCGATATTCACGAGACGTCGTTCCAAGGACTAGGTATGAATCAATTATATATTATTATTTATATATATTATTATTTTAATATTTATATATTTTTTTTATGCCGGAATATGTTAAAACAAGGCCTAATGCTGTTTTTTTTTTTTTTTTTTTTTTTTTTTTTTTTTTTCAGGCTCACCATCTACCGAACCTGCAGATGCTGTAATACAGGTTGAACAAAGACATCAGCCCCTGGTTTCAGAGCTTCTTCAGAACAGCCCTCGTCAAAAAAGCCGAGGTATTTAATTAATGTATTGTTAATATATAGGCTTATATCTGAAATGTATTTGGCATTTTTAACATATTTTAGGGTTAATAACCTATTTGTGTATGTATTATTTTTATTTCAGACTCCTCACCGGCTTATAAACACAACGCACAAACATCGGAGGATGCCCAGACAAGCATCCCCGAGGAGGCTCCAAAGACACCAGCGAAACCTGATGATGTCAAAGATTTAAATGACATTTCTGAGGTAGACGATTTGATGTTCTGTGAAGCTGCCAACCTTCTTGAATCGGCCAATTCTGTGGGGGAAACAGCAGATTCTGAAATAGACCAAGAACGTTTTTTCAAAGCGTTTACCCTGGGTTTAAAATCACGAAAGGCTCTACTCCAGAGGCGCATGTGTATTCTACTCGAGCATCAATACAATCAGGATGTGTCATTCTGGCGTAGCGAGCTACCCCGTATGTTAAAAAACATTAGGGCTAAAACAAGCAAATACCGCCGTTAAAAAACACACATGTAAACACACACACACACACACATCCTTAATTAGACAGATGGCGCCCCCTATAGACCAAAGTGAGACAATTGAAACCCTCTTAGCCAGGATCCCTACAGAGCTCCAAGATATAGTTAACCATATGAATGATTCGGGGGTAATTGACATAATGACAATAGATGAAAATCTATTATCCCAGATTCCCTCCGAACTCATAGACATTATTACACGTATGAATGAGTCAGGGCCTTCCGAGGAAAACATGTTAACACAGATTCCCGAAACCATCATATCTCTAATTACCCAGCTTAACGCGAGCCCTAGGTTTAATTCGGCCCCACAGACACCTCTAAGACAGCCTTTAACAACATTGTCCGAAGAGTCTGAAAGTCAATATGATGTTTTTGAACAGTTGGACAAATGTCTAGCAAATCTGGAGGGGGGCGGTCTTGAGATCAGTGTACAGAACGAGAGCGCTAGGTTTAATTCGGCACCCCAGACACCTATAAATCAGCCTTTAACACCAATGTCCGAAGAGTCTGAAACCCAATACGATGTTTTTGAACAGTTGGACAATTGCCTAGCAAATCTGGAGGGGGGAGGTCTTGATCGAAGTGTACATGTTTTGCGTCGAAATAAATTCAACAATATTGAGGTTCGCCAGTTTTTCAATTTCGCATGGGGGGGTCAGATTCGGGAATATGCTGTGTTTTACGTAATGCTTATGGACACTTTGAATGAACTGTTAGCGAGGATTAGAGATTATAGCGAACCTAGGGATCTCTTACAGTTGGAAATTTGTGGAGACAGTCTACAGAGCAAGGTATCGCTTATTTTACAGAATGGTGAAGCAGAGCTTGAACAATTTGTTAAACTGCTAGAACGCCTTGTTCAGTCAAATTTAAACGTGCTAGCAGATAGGACCCTCGAACTTGTAGTACAATTAGTACGCCAACCACAAGGGGGCGGGGGTCAGAGACGAAAGCTCGAGAGTTTAATGCAGTCCGAAATCATAAGCAATAAAAGGGCCTATCTCATAAACGTTCACAATCCAGGTAATAAGCTATGTTTTGCCATAGGTTTGGCCCACTTACTCAGCCCAGGATGTACTGATCAAGCCGCGTTACATAAAGCTCGAGAGCTACAAACTGCGGTGGGTCTCGGTATACAGGATGCTGTGGCTTTCTCAGACATAGTCAAATTTGAAAACTTTCTGAACATCAAGATTGTGGTTTTGTACCACAGTAGGGCTAATGACGCTCTCCTCAAGTTCCAAAATATACCCGAACCACATCCTAAGACTATGTACTTTTATGTGCAAAATGAGCATTACTATGCCGTAACTAACATCACAGCCTTTTTAGGCGCGCCATATGTCTGTCCAGCCTGTCATACCGGCTACACACGCATGGGGGGGCACTCGTGCCGTTACAACTGTTCAGTATGTCTGGATAAACATTGCCCTATGCAGCCGCTAAACTTGACCCCCTGTGCGGATTGTCACCGCACATGTCGTTCGGCCTACTGTTACGAAAAACACAAAACTGAAACATGGCATCCCAAGGCATGTAAATCTGTAAGCAGTTGTGACATTAACAAGAAATGTCCAAAATGTCATTGCAATTACAACCTTAAAATAGATAGCCCTAAACCTCATGTTTGTGGAATTATACACTGCCCAATCTGTAAAGGTCCTTTGAAAAGCAGAGACGCGGAAGCGGTTCAAGAAGTAACACATGAGTGTTACATTCAGCCCTTGGCTGAAGATGAACATACAGAGAAATATGTGTTTTATGATTTTGAGACAAATCAGCAATCAGGGGTTCATTTGCCTATTTTTGTGTCAACCATGACTTTCAAGGGTGAAAAATGGTCGGCCGAGGGACCCAATTGTGCCCGGCTCTTTCTAAAACATTTTAGAAAAGCCCAGTACAGAAACTTCACGTTTATAGCTCACAATGCTAGGGCCTATGACTCCTATCTGCTTCTGAACCCTTTGATACAGCAAGGCGTGGCACCCAGTGTCATAGCTCAAGGGAGTAAAATATTATGCTTTGTTGACCCCGCCTTCAAACAGAGATACATTGACAGCTTAAGCTTCTTACCCATGAGATTGGCTCAAATGCCAGAGGCCTTGGGTTTTGAAAACTCTGTCAAAGGCTATTTCCCTCATTTCTTCACATCTGAGGAGAATCTACATTATATAGGATCTTATCCAGCCCCCGAAATGTACGGGTGTGATCAAATGTCTCCCAAAGAGCGTGAGAGATTCATGACATGGTACGAGACCGTAAGAATTGGCACTTTTGATTTCCATAAAGAGATGGAATCATACTGTGACAATGACGTTGTTATACTTCGTGAAGGATGCCTCAGATTCAGAGAAGAGGTAATCAAAGATGCGGGCATTGACCCCTGGAGCTGTACAACTATTGCATCAGCGTGCATGAAAACCTATCGTACACACTATCTAACTCCTGAATCTATAGCTATCCCATCGCCAGACAACTACCGACGCCAATTCAAGGCCTACTCTAGTGGTTCCATTCAATGGTTGGAGTACTTGGCCCAGGATAAAGATATTTTTATCCAACATGCTTTGAATCGGGGGGAGAAGGCTTTTGGGCCTTACCATGTAGATGGATACACACAGATTGACGGGGTTGAGACAGTGTATGAGTACAACGGTTGTTTCTTCCACGGTTGTAAATTATGCTTTGTCCCCCACACCTTGTGTGTCCTAACCCAAAAGACTTTTGGGGAAATGTACCAAGAGTTTCAAGACAAACTGAATTCTTTAAAGGCTACTTACGGGTTAAAAGTTGTGGTTTTGTGGGAGCACGAATGGACAGCCCTCAAAAAGGCAGATCCTAGTGTTAAGGCCTTCCTTACCCATTATGACCCTCCAGAGCCCCTGGAACCGCGACAGGCCTTGTTTGGAGGCCGGACCAATGCTTTGACATTGCGTTATGTAGCTCAACCCGACGAGACAATAGGCTATGTAGATTTTACATCCCTATATCCTCATGTAATGAGTTCCTCATTCTATCCTATAGGGCATCCTGAAATTATTCACAGCGACTTTGACGAACCCCAAAATTATTTTGGTTTAATCAAAGCGACTGTCTACCCTCCTAGGGGGCTGTTTATACCTGTGTTGCCTTACAAGGGTCCTAAAGGAAAACTTTTCTTTCCCCTTTGTCGCACATGCTGTGAAAACCACAACCAGGAAAACCCCTGTGATCACACAGATCAAGAAAGAGCCCTGACCGGTGTATGGGTCACTGTAGAATTCTCTAAGGCTTTAGAGAAGGGGTATCGTGTGGCCAAAATCTTTGAAGTGTGGAACTTTTCCAGGAAATCAGACACACTTTTTAAAGAGTACATCAAAACCTTCTTGAGATGCAAGCAGATGGCTTCAGGCTATCCTGCATCGGTCACAGATCAAGAAAGTAAAGACCAGTACATTCAAGACTACCATGACAGAGAAGGCATACTTCTTGACCCTGACAGAATAGAGGTCAACAAAACCAAAAGAAATGTGTCGAAATTGTACTTGAACTCCCTTTGGGGGAAATTTCACATTTTTCCTTCTTGAGTCAAGACATTGCCTTGGTGCAATGGAGGCGCCACCAAAAGTGGGTTCTACCCCCGGGTAATGTAAATGTGTTTCTTGCAGCATTTACCACAGCCTATGGCCGCCTTGAACTGTACACCCTCATGGAACAGCTTCAGAGGCGGGTTCTTTACCACGACACAGACTCTGTGGTCTATGTAAGCAAACCGGGGGATTGGACCCCCCCACTTAGCAACTATCTTGGGGGTTTAACGAGTGAACTCGAAGAGGGTGACCATATTACAGAATGGTCCTCATGTGGTCCAAAAAGCTATGCTTTTAGGACTAAAGCCAATCACGTGGTGTTGAAAGCCAAAGGCGTGACTCAAAACTATGAAAATGCACCGCGTGTAAACTTGGAATCAATCACGCGCTTGGTCGAGGGGTTCGTAAAGGACAAGAATAGTGACTTGGAGATTTTGAGCTCCTACAACAAAATAGTGAGGGATAAAAAGGGGTTCCATCTAAGAAACGCACCACTCACTAAAAGATTCAGGGTAGTCTATGACAAGAGACAGCTATTGCCTGACGGTACCACATTGCCCTTTGGCTACTGACTTATGCTACAAGCCCCAGTGTGTCTTAAAGCTTAAGATATTATGACTGCTGTCGAGGGTTTTGACCCCCGGCTACAATTGCCTTTTTCAGCATTAATTGCAGGCCCTTCAAACAGTGGTAAAACTTTTTTTGTAAAAAGTATTTTAGAGAATTCTGAACATGTGTTATCTCAAAAGCCTGACAATATTGTATGGTGTTATTCATGTTACCAACCTCTGTATGATGAATTATTGAAGACAATAAAAATCAAGTTTGTTGAAGGAATACCCGATTCTCTGTCTGATGATGAACTTCTCCCCCCACATGTAAATAATCTGCTGGTTTTGGACGATATGCTATTTGCTGGTAGCGAACACCCTGAAATTGCACGAGCTTTTACCCAATATACTCATCATAGAAACCTGTCCGTGCTTTACTTGGTCCAGAATGTGTTTCACCAAGGTAAAGATAGTCGGACCATTAGCTTGAATGCCAACTACATGGTATTGTTTAAAAATCCTAGAGACAAACTGCAAATTAGCACTCTAGCTCAGCAGATGTACCCTGGACGGAAATCATACTTTATGGAGAGCTATGAGGATGCTACCAAAGAGCCATTTTCTTATTTAATCGTGGATTTAAAAGCAAATACTCCAGAACACCTTAGGCTACGTACAGGGCTGTTTCCGGGGGAGAGGCCTGCTGCATACCTTCCTAAAAAGTAAACGCTATGTCTCTGCGTTTAAAAAGAAACCTCCCCCTCTTGAGAAGGCTAGTAGGTTCTACAGCTAAAGAACGGAAGGCCATCTTGGGTCGCTGTTCTTCAGATCTCATATTAGCCCTATGTGAGATTGCTTTGAATCTTCTCAAAGGACGCATTCCACTCACCCTGAACCAATTGAAAAAATTAAGGAGACAAAAGACAGCGATCAAACTCTTTGCCAATAAAAGGGCCAGTCTTCAAAAGAAAAGACATAGTATACAACAGTCTGGGGGTTTTCTTCTACCTTTACTCAGTATAGCCGTGCCCTTCATCACCAGCCTTATTGCGGCCAGACGTGGTGGTTGAACACGTGGTGTGATGGCCACTAAAATGTACTTGGTGCCTCAACAAGAGTTGGATAGACTTAAAAAACAAATGCAGGGTCCTGAAGATATCAGACAAACAGCGGAAAATGATTTGGATACGGCCATGAAGGATGTTTTGAACCGAAAAGGATTGAACCCCTATGATAAGATTCAAAAATACACAAACCTAATGCAAAGGTATTTGACTCGGGTAAAGCAAGGGGAGAGAGAGACTAACCATTTAACCCTTTCCCTACCGGACCCTTTAACAGATGTCGAACCTAACGATAGCCATGCCCCTGTAAGGCCTGTACCGTCGATCTTACCTAGTGGAGATAATATGTCGGGTGAAGCTCAAATGCCATTTGAAGATAAAGTTATGCATGACCTACTGACACATGTGCCTTTACGTAACAGGAAGAATGTTAAATACATTATGAACAAGATAAAAGACTCAAAGGGGATAGCTGCTTGGAACGACTCTGGAGAGTTTATCCTTCAGGGCTCTGTGGTTAGGGGGTCCCATATGCAGGACTTGCTTAAAAGTACCACGGCTGCCCACAAGGTTGCTGATGACCGAAGGCCTCCCGGATGGCGTCAGTTTCTTAAGGCCCTGGCAATCCTCAACATCCCCCTCTCCGGTGTACCCAACCATAAGCTTCGTCAACAGATTCAAGCTTTAAAACAAAAGCCTTCAACGAGATACAGCACCCCTAAAGATGCCCCAACGACACCGGCCCCATATGAAAGCGATGATGCTAACTCATTTACTCCCATGAACGTCTCAGGACCTTTTCCTAAACCCGATCTCTCGGCGTGGTTAGACTTTTGAAAATGACTTTTGAATGACTATGATTAAATTCAATAAAATTTTTATTTGAAAAATAAGCAAGTTAACATTTGTGGCATTCTTGAAACATATGACGTGAGCATACGCCTTGATTACGCGTTCTTAAAGGACACACATTTGAACACTTTTGATATTTTCTAACAAAACAAGATACAAGGTTATCATTACTTCTTAAATCATCCTTATAAAGAGACATAACATCTTCAAAAGAAACTCCCCGGGCTCTTTGGCACAGGTAAAATACACAGTGGTGACCGCATGTAGTGGAAAGGTTATCTTGCACTTGTTTGATGTTGTAGTAGATCTTTGTACCGTTTAGGGTCAAAAAATCTTTAATAGATTTAGGGAAATGTGAAAAACCGGGGGGAAAGCCATAGGAATCAAAAAAAGTTGAGATTTTTCGTCCACCTTCCTGTTCTAATGTCATAGCTAGCCAATGTTCACCAGGCATGTGTTTAGGATGGGTATTGACAATAAACATTGCAGGCCTCTCAGACCATATCTCCATAGGTAATTCATCACAAGCCAACACTCCACAAAATTGTTTTCCAATCAAGCGGCTCATGAGCCCGTCCAACTCTTGGGTATTCATGTCTTTGTTCAAAGGTCCTTAATAATAATCCACTAAGACCTGTCTTCGGGCATTCACTTCCAAGATTGAATCAGAGCATGCGTAAACAATCATGCTAACTGTACAGGCTAAAGGTGTACGGAAACGCATTTCCAGCCTGAGGTTACCTTGGGACACCACAGACAGATTTCCTGAGGTGTCATCATCAGGTGATAAATTGAAAGCATACAATGTGTAACCCTCTGCAAAATCATTTCTGTCAATAGGTAAAGAGAGATCTTTTAGATGTCGCCCTGTAGCCAGGAATAGATTGTAAAATTCTCGCACAGATATGTTGTTATTAAATTGTGGTTGGAAAGCCTTCGCCGGAACCTGACGTCCGTCCTGACAGAGCGCTACATACTCTGCATTGAAGTGCTGAAAATTAAAGGGGTTTTTATCTAAACTGCCCGTATTAGAGGCGTGATCAACCAGACCTATAACCACATATCTAGGTAAAGGGCCTAGAAATAGGTTTTCTTGACTGCAGATTCTACTGCCCACAGGTATGCTAAAGGTTTTCATGGTAATTCTTTGGAGAGGGTAAAGGGCATTTCCTTTCATCAAAGCATGTGAGTGACCCAGGCGCACGGCCGGAGATACAGATACTTTTTTAATAAAAAGGGTTGCCCCCAACACTTTCAAACTAAAATCCCCGTCTTGGGGAGACATCAGGCAAAAATCATCCTTGGCCCTGGTTAATTTTAATCTTAAATCAACCGAATTTAAGAGTAACCGTTCTTGAAAGAAAATGTCAGAGTGTATAGGGCCTAGCAAATGAAACTCTCGAGATTCGGCGCAGTAGCGAGCTCGTGCCGCTAGTCCTTTGTTTGCACCGGTGGAAGGGTCTGTCGATTCCATAGAGGCTCCTGCAGTATCCTTGCTAAACAGCCCGGCGCTAAATTGGGTTTTGAGAGTGTCTTCGGAGTAGTTTAGTAAACACTCCATGATGGCTCTATAAGGGTATGTAGCGCTGCTTTGACTGATTAGGCGTTCACCCAAAGTCACATCAACTTGGGAGAAAATGGTGGCCAAGGGGTAATTAATGAGACTCACTTTGGCATCGTCTGCAATATTAGACCCATCTCTTTTGGTCACTTTTAGACGTAAATGCACCAAGGTGTTGTTGAGGTCCAGATAGTTGTCACCATGGCCTGGTATGAAAAATTCGATAGGCCCGTTATCGGTAATAGCAGAGAGAGGGGCTATCTCCACATAACTGGATCTATCTATTGAATGCTGCGTTAACGGTGCCGTGAAAAGATCAAGTTCTGTCTTTATAGCTTCAGAGGACATTCGATGTAAAAGAGCCATGTCACTTATTCTTTTAGAAAATACTTCCTAGTATTCTTTTAGCCTGTTTTGGTACAGACCTCCTCACTTTACCCCGTCTTTGACTTACTGAGGTTCTTTTAACAGTTAACCGCCGCTTTTTAGGTGCAGGTCTACGCCTTAAACCAGGGGGTCTCTTTTTTGGCCTTCGAGACAATATCATAAGCCCCGAGCCTTCTTGATGCTCCACCTCTGGTGACGCCCTTCGGGTCATAGCATTGGCTACAACCTCACTTACTATATTTTTAGCCGCTGATTTTAAATGTGGTTTGGCTATGCTGAAGCCTCTCTTCATAAACGGTAAAACCATCCTGAAGAGGTTACGGAATATACCTCCTATCCCCGAACCATACATTGTCGGCGCTCCATGATATCCTGGTAGTCCATTACCCACTTGATCCACATAGTATGAAACATAACGGTTAGGGTCGAGCTGATGGTGCTCCATAACACTTTTATTTGTATTATGTTTATAAATATAATACAGCTATTATATATGTAGAGAGGTTTTGGTGGGTCTAAAGTGGAGTTTTACAATCGTTTTACCATAAGTAAATTCAATGTTTTCGTTCTGATCCGTTTTAAGCTCAACCAGAATGTTTTCAATATAGTTCTTGCTGACATGTACGTAGTGCGGCTTGTCATAATTGACAGTGACGATGTCCCCATCCTTGCCGTCTATATGAACTGTTCGCAGGAGGGGCACACAGCTGTCTCCGACCCTTTGATAGGTTATGATGTCGGTATAGACAAATATGTTGTAAAAGCCTGCATGTATATCCGCAGGGAATGGGAATAATTTATCGTTCACATACGTCCATTTATTGGGACCCATCCCCAACATGTAGGATAAATTACCGCTGGTCTTTATACCTCCGTTAGCAGGCCCTGAGATTTGTATCCTTTTATGGATTGGATTGTAGAATAGGAATATTTCCATCTTGTTCAGGGTTAGGTGTTCATTCAACTCTGAGACGATCCTGTCGACGGTTCTATAGAAACCTTTTTTAAGCTTAATAAGTATCGCAGGTTCCGAGAACCTTTTGCAATAAAAATCACGGTCCTTAGCTTTGATATTATACCAACTATGGGGGTATGTAATCTCGCTGAGACCTACTTCCCAAGCCTCTGATAACTCTATAGGCTTTGGAAAATTGGTTGTATACTTCGAACTCTGATTATTACGATATATCTGTGCCGACGCATTACTGGGGAGAGTCAGGTAGAAGCCGCTGTGTTCCATGATGCCCAACTGTGTACACGCGAATGATGCGCTAGTTATCATGACTAGGGGTTTAAATTAAGCCCCGTTGCCTCCACCACATCCTGCTCCAATACCCAACTGTTGAACTTTTGAGGCCAGTTTTTCCAGCGGACCAGCAACCATTTTTTACCCTTTTCTCTCTTCTGATCTAGAATCTCCTCCACGTGAAAGACTTTGTCTTTACCCAACTGGACCTTCTGTAATTCCTTCTCATAAAAAGATCCCTCTATAAGATCCCCGTCATAATCTTTTAATTTGTAGACCGGCGGAATGCGTGGCAGACATTCGGTAACGGTAAACAACTCCGAGCTAAAGCCTTGTTCGTATTTTTTGTCGAAAACACCCCTCAACTTTGATATACGCACCAAGTCACCCACTAGGAATTTAAAAGTCATTTTTTTCTTACGGCGAAGTGGGAACAAACCATACATATTTTTAAAGACTTGAAAAGAGTTTTCCGAAGAGACCTCCGAGGGCTTCATACGTATAGTCTTATGGTAGCTGTGGTTGTACCCGTTTACTAAATCCTGAACTATGTCTGTATATCGGTTGGTGTTGTGAGCTGTAAAATAGCGCCACATCCGCTCTTTCAAAGTCCTATTAAAGCGTTCCACAACCGAAGCTTTCAAATCAGAGCCTGTAGCAAAATGTACTATATTATACTTATTCATTAGCTTCTGAAATGTTTTATTAAAAAATTCTTTTCCGCCATCCGTCTGCACTTTCTTGGGGGCGCCTCCTGCCTTCAAGATCGATTCAAAGGCCCTGGTCACCTCTGCCCCGCTCTTATTTTTTAACACCCTTACATAGGCTAATTTAGAGAAAATATCTATAACCGTTAGCATGTAGCGATTTCCATCATTTTTATCGGCAAGGGACTGCATGTCACATAGATCCGCCTGAAATTGGGATAATGGATGCGTAGAAAAAACTCTATTTCTTGGAAAATGTTTTCTTACAGGTTTATGTAGAGTGTAGGCATCTTGCTCTGATAACCATTCATTCACTTTAGCATCGCTTAACAGACTACCTGTTTCTTCGACTATAGCTCTCTGTAAACGCTCTTTACCCCCATAAGACCCGGGGTTAGAGGGATTATAATATATGTTTTTCAACAGCTGCTCAGCCATCCTTCTTGCCTCTCTGAGGTACAATAACTGTAATGAGCCAATTTCATATAACGACAACATTTCAGTTTGTGAATTTTTATTTTAAGAATGCAACAATTATTACGTATACAGACAATTCAGGATTTGTTGCAAGATACAAGTCCCCGTTTTCTCAACAATCACAGCATGCAACACCCTGTATATATTGTTTAGATTTACAGGTTTGTTTCGCTGAATTTTTAAAACACACACGTCTGATATATAAGTATATAAACAACAAATATGATACACATTCACATTAAAGGGTGGTTCAAACAAATAATGTAAAATCTTAGCCAAAGTTATTTCTAGTTCTTCAGAATCCTCAACAAGCCTTGATACCATATGTGACCATTGTAAACTCTCGCCCGTATGTCGGACCTGTTTCATGATTTGCTCCATTTTTAACACACGCTCTACAATAACCCCTGTATTGTGGGTTGTGTAGAACTTTACATTGTTCACTTTATTTTCAATAATCTGATGCATAACATTTGTAAGGTCTCTCAAAAGAAAAAATTTATTTATTCGCTCAAACATCGTAGACACATAGTTACCCATAGCTCTAAATAAACAAAATGTCACTCGGTCTCTTGGGATTTATTGAGCCAGAAAAGCATCACATCAGCCACCACAGCTTCCCTGTATTTGTTGTCGTCCACCAGGGTGTGTCGGATTTCTTTGAGTTTCTCATGGATGAAGATGGCCTCCTTCAGTTCATGTAGGAAGGCTTCGGTTACCCCGTAAACTCTAGGGATAGACGGCGCAATACCCATAGACTCCAGGGCGATGACCAGCGCTGGTATAAAACGGCAGGACCACAGTCTTTTCACCAGCTCCTCAAAATGATTGAAAAAGTAGTATCTAGGAGGGTCGTAGAGGCAAGGATGACGACGCTGGCTGGGATGATTGATCTCACAGCCGATGCATTTTTCTCGTATATATTCGCCAATCACCACGTTTAAAAGTGTAGCTACAGAGGCCTTGATTGTATCCACAAAAATAGTACTGGCCACCCCATCAAACACATCCTCAGGCTGGGTAAATGTCGGGGGTGTCACGGGTCTTGCCAGGGGTGCGTAGAGTGTAGGGCTTCGTGGCATAGAGTCTTTAGTGTCGGGCCCCCATGACGTAGTGGCTTCCTCGTAGATGGTCTGGAGATCCATGGTGTATGCTGAAATGAAGAACTGGCTGCTTTTTTCTTTTTATTGTAGAACAAGGCCCTTGGGTATCTGGGGGGGCGGGGTTAAAGCATCCGCTTACTTAGTTATCTTCTTGAGGCTCTTTTGCATCGTAATCTTTACGATTCGTATATATTATGCACTTCTTTAAATGAACAAGGCTCTGACGCTGTTGGCTCTGTACAAAGAGAGCATCCAACGGTTGCAACATTTTCAATTCCAGTACATCCCAACTCTTAAAAGGAATAAGCAGACGCAGTCGGGTATCCCCAGTCAGGCCACCACCCCTAAGGTTGTGGTTTCGGATTGCCTCGGTGCCGATATAGAACTCCACGCTGCCGCACGGTCGGCCATTCTTTCTTTGTATTTTCACCCTGTGAAATATTTGTCCTGAGGAGTCAGGGGTACCTTCCCAACGGGTCTCGTGGCCCGTGAACACACTATACCCCTTGGTGATAAGGCTCAGTTCAGGACATACAACCTTGCGAAAAACCGACCAGTCTTCAACACCATATTCCAAGCCTACAGTCTGGTCTGTATATTCTTCTCCTTCATCTACCGTATAGAGGGTCACTCTACAGGCCAGGTAATCAAACCGATACCCCCACTGCTGGCCATTAGACATCAACACTTGATCTGTCAGAGCATTTGCTGGCGGTATTTGGGTTCTATACACATTTAAAAAACGTTTTTTTGGCGCATCATATATTGCTGGTTGATACTTTGCCCTTGCTCTATGGGCAACCCGAAGGCCTGTTTCAGTTGTTACCGTCATCACTGCTTTGGTACCGATCCCAAATTCCATGGTTATTCTTAAGATCTTGTGCACTCTTAAACAGGTATTGTTCAGCGGCTTTATAAGGGGCCTTAACCAACCCAAACCGTGAGAAACAGTAACAGGTTGACCTGACACATGGTCACTTACTCAACCCTGGGCATGCACCCTTCTACATGACATAGGGTCATAAATCATTACATAGGGTCATAAATCAGGCTTGGGTCATCAATCATTAACGGCCTGTCAAATGGACCCTTACTCACCCCATAGCCCCCACCTAACCAGGCTTGCCTGACCAGAAGACATGCACACGTCATCACTACATAGGGTTCACATAGAGTTCACATAGGTTCACATAGGGTCATCAATCAAAATTTTGACACGTGACATCTACTTTAATCTCTCTCATAAGAAGTTTTAACAATCCACCCTTAATGACTAAATAATACACACTAATACATCAAACACTATATGGAAACATAAATGGTATCCAAGAATATTTCAAACCAATACATGTATGTATATTCGATATTCATCACTGACTGTTATAGACCTATATCCAATTATAAAGCTTCCTGTTAGGATTTTTATTACAATCCTCATAAAAAAACAGTCTAAACATTATCCCCTTGTTTCATGTGTCTCTTCTCAGGCCAGTGTTAGCTGGTCCCCTGCAAGAAGGTGAGGTGCCGGAGGTCCCTCCGCCCCCTCTGGACATCGAGGGGTCCCCAGCGTACACAGTACGTGCTATTCTGGACTCTAGACGCCGGGTGAGGGGCCTGCAGTACCTCGTGGGCTGGGAGGGGTACAGTCCGGAGGAGAGGTGCTGGGTACCGGTGGGGGACATCTTGGATCCATCACTGTTGAGGGATTTCCTTCGCCTCCATCCGAAACGTCCTGCACCTTGCCCTCCGGGTCGCCCTCGAGGCCGGTGTCGGCGCGCTGGAGGAGCCGTGCGTCGGGGGGGGGGGGGTACTGTCACGACTCCTACCAAAGGTAGCTCCTCTTCCTGTTCGGGTGTCTACTTAGCTGCCACCGATCCCTTTTCCCTTTTCTGTTGGTTTTGTCTTATTGGTTACACCTGTTTCTTGTTTATGTTTTTAGTTGGGCTATTTAAGCCGGTAAGGTCTGTCTGCTCTTTGTGCGGGCTTATTTTTCCTCTGTGTTTATGTGTGGTAGTGTGTTACATTTTGTTTGTTTCTCCGGACTAGTTGGGTCCTGGTTTTGGGCCAATAGTTTATGTGTGCCTGGTATTGGCGTATACGATTTTCTCCTGCGCCTGACTCCGCACCCACTACGCCCAAGTGCGTCACACCTGTTGGCTTGGATTAGGTTCTAAATACTTAACATAAGTCTACCATTAAGCCAAGGCTATGCCATTTCTTTCTTCTCATTGGTTCAAATTACAAATATGTCAAAGAACTATAAACTCGTTCATAATTATCAATTACACAATTTACCTTGAAATCAGTATTACTAATGACCTTAAATTCATTATCCAAAAGGCCCTCCCATGAGACTGATCAGACCACAAAGGAAAGCCATGATAGAGGTCAACAGTTATACCACCCTTTTACAGTCGTGTTTCCTACTATATTATACAAATGAAAGAAAAACCATAAAACATTTTCTACATGTTGTATCCCAGGTTTCCAGAACATTCCCTTGATCAAAAGAATTCCCATGTTTAATTAAAACTCAGAAAATAAACTTCTAATATTCCATATGTGTGTGTACCCCTTTAAGATATCGTCTCTATGAAAAATGGAATTCTCCTCAAACCCAAAGACTACCCCCAGGTTCTAAACAAACAAAACATTTCCAGGCCATTTCAATTTGGTAGAAATATGCCTCTCTCTCATTCGCTCCCTTCAAGATTACAGCCCCAAGAAAACATTTCAAAAGAAATACAATGAGGCACTCCTTTTCACAGAAAAAACCCTTGGTCAGCATTCGTTACACTACCCCGATTCAGAAACCCAAACGTTGACTACAAACAAAACCTAATAATAGTGATATCTTCTCATTGTACTCCCTCCAATCATTAGTTTTACATTTCCTCAATGGTTATGTGTACTTAATTGAGCATGCGCAACCCTTGGATACAAACTGTACTTTAAATCTATGAAATTCCCATAATACTTGACTAGTTTAGCCCAAGTTTGCTTTGCAACATTAAAACCCATTCAGTCTGTCTGCAAACAGTTTCACAAAATGCTTGATATGAATACCCTGCCATTAGACCCACACAACTGTGATTAATGTGCACTGTCCCTGTAAAATGAAATAAACTCAACCTGCAATCCACTTTACTGACCTGACATTGTTCCATGTAATGGAAACAGATTATAATGTTAGAATACCTTAACTTCCTGTTAAATTTCATTGGTGTTACCTAAACAATCAAACCAAGAATCAATAGCCAGAAACTATCACAAAACTTTTACGATTCAACTTTTCAGACCTGAATATCTTACAGCCAAATATAGCCCAGTGAGCGTGACTAACTCTGACAAAAATATAACCTCCCCTCCAACCACGTTCTGAGAGAGAAAACATATTTCAACCCTGCAGGCGCGACACAAAACGCAGAAATAAATATATAAATCATGACTTACCTTTGACAAGCTTCTTCTGTTGGCACTCCTATATGTCCCATTACATCACAAATGGTCCTTTTGTTCGATTAATTCCTTCATATATATCCAAAATGTCAATTTATTTGGCGCGTTTGATCCAGAAAAACACCGATCCAACTTGCTCAACGTGACTACAAAATATCTCAAAGTTACCTGAAAACTTTGCCAAAACATTTCAAACTACTTTTGTAATACAACTTTAGGTATTTTTTAAGTAAATAATCTATAAAATTGAAGACTGGATGATTTGTGTTCAATACAGGAAGAAAACAAACTGACGCTACCTTTCTGGTCACACGCCTCTAACAGTACACTTGAAGTGACCCTCGTTTTGACCCTACTTTTTCATTACACAAAGGAATAACCTCAACCAATTTCTAAAGACTGGTGACATTCAGTGGAAGCGGTAGGAACTGCAAGAAGGTCCCTTAGAAATCTGGATTCCCCAAAAAAACTATTCTTGGGGGCTATGGTAGGCGAGGCTCTTCATTGAGCTGCACCACCCACCACTGCAACTGGAGTCCGATGGTCTCTATCTGGAGAACAAGATGGCGCCCGGTCTGGAGGCAATGGACCTGGGCCTGAAGTCATTCCCCAAGGACATACGATCTCAATCTCTAGCTGTTATACAGCTGGACATAGAGAAGGTTGCCCATCTGGAGGAGAAAGTCAGCCATCTTCTCTTTACTCCTCTCCTCTCTCTCTATCTCTCTCTCTCTCTCCATCTGCCTGTGTTCTCTCTTTCTCCTGAACTTGTTCTTTCCTTCGTCCTTCTACCTTGCTTCTGTCCTTCTCAACATTTTCCTACATTTTCCCCTCCTGATTCCTGCTTTAGTACTCTATTGATTTGTAATTTGATGATGAAGAAAGGTGTGTGTTTGAGGAATATGGTTGTATGAGAGTGCTTATTTGTACAGTTTTGGCCATTGTAGTCAACAAGTTATAGTGTACGCGTTGAGATTGTTTTGGGCTGTGTTTTGTGAGTTCAGAATAAATTAAATATAAAATATTGATTTGATTTGTAGCTATGAATATCAAAAGCTGGAGAAAGAAATCGCTGCAGCTTTGGTGCTGATGTTGCGCCCCAAAATATAGGCTGTTGCTGTTACCGACCAGCGACAGCAGGGGGCGATATGAGATAAATAATATAAAGCACATGGCTGAAAGGCTGTTGTTCAATAATAACCTTCAAATGCAATATTGAGGCGGGAGGTTTTGTGAAATTATGGTGACAAAAAAGGAACACTCAAAAGTTCCCCAAACTGTAATAACTAGATGTCGACATTGTTGAATAATTAAAATAAAAAAATAAAATATCTCCCTGAGATTACAAAGAGGATAGTCTGTTTCCTCATGAGATGAAATTATAAAAATTGCTTGAATATGCGTAGGAGGGTGGTCGAAGTAAGCATCGCCCCTCCTTCCTGTTTCTCTCCCTGGCTGGAGACAGAAAAGCTCTTTCACCTCGCCAGCATGTCTGTGTATCAGCACGGCGCATCCACAGTGCCTGCCTGTATCCTTCTACCTCCGTGGCCTTACTAACAAGGGCAGGCGTGTCATCAACACTCAAACAGCAGCATGAACCCAGCGAGAGGACTTGGATGTTGCTGACAGAAATGTGCACATAGCGTGGACTTGAAAAGGTAGGTTCCATAGCCAGCCAGTCGACAAATGTAGGCTAGCCAGCTAAACAATTGAATGTCAGGTTCTTTGTTTATTTCGCAGAGATTCTGATTGAGCTAGTTTAGCTAGCCATTAACAATGCATAATAATTGTTGCCTGCACTTCAAATGTTCTTACCACACCTGTGTATAAACTTTGACCTGTTTAGGTCCTACTGTTGTTTGATAACTTGTGAATAATTATGGGTACCTTTGTTGAGTTATTGTGCTTCACACTGGCTGTGCAAGTGTAAACCTCTTCCTGAATAAACTTTGCATATGCTATGCTAAAAGGGCTATAGTAACTAGCTAGTCAGATTTATTTCACCCTTTACTATTTTTTGTTATTGATACTGTTAACTACTTGAACTAATAACTATGTTATTACATGCTAATAATGTCACGTTATGTATCTAATTTGATTATTTAGGCAGTGTTTTTTATATATATTGGGTCAATAGGTGATTCATGGTAATGCAGGGATTGGTTGCTTTAATATCCTCAAATTCTTATACGTCAGTCTCCAGTGAGTTGAGCGGAATTCTGAGCAGCAGTTCCCCTGCTCCCCTGCATCCCTACCTGCCCTTCTACTTCCATTCCTATCTGCCCTCCTACCTGCCTGCCTCGTACTGGCCCTGCTCCCCTGCATCCCTACCTGCCCTTCTACTTCCATTCCTTCCTGCCCTCCTACCTGCCTGCCTCGTACTGGCCCTGCTCCCCTGCATCCCTACCTGCCCTTCTACTTCCATTCCTTCCTGCCCTCCTACCTGCCTGCCTCATTCCGGTCCTACCTTCCTGCCTGCCGCATTCCGGTCCTACCTACCTGCCTGCCTCATTCCGGTCCTACCTCCCTGCCTGCCTCCTTCCGGTCCTACCTCCCTGCCTGCCTCCTTCCGGTCCTACCTCCCTGCCTGCCTCATTCCGGCCCTACCTGCCCGCCATAAGGGCACTGCAGTCCACAGGGTTATACAAGGAGCCTGAAGGAGAGTGGGAAAGGGAGGGAGGGAAAACGTAAGGGAGGGAGGGGAGGTAGTTTCTTTTCATTTCATATTGTTTAATCTGGCACTCAGCCCAAACCATTCGCTTGTCATGTTTTGATCTTTAAATATACAGTGGGAGAAAAAGGAGGAAGGTGGAGAGAAGTGGAGAGAAGAGAGCAGAAAGAGACAGGGGATTGATGAAAGAGAGGTAGGTATGGAGGGAATTGGTGAGATGAACGGAGAGGTATAGGAGATGGGGGAGAGAGAACAGAATGTACACAGAGAGAGAGATAGAGACTGGTGTATGTATCTGAAAGCTGATCTGTCCCACTCAGAGAGCAGTTCTTTCTGTGGACTATTGATTTAGGCCCGACCACCATCTCCCTCAGTCTACCAGTTCTGGAACCCTAGACGTTGTCTGTAAATACAGACCTAGGATCAGTTTACCATCCCCTAATCCTAACCCCAACCATAGGGATCAAAATACAAAAATCATTTCATCCACCCTTTGTTTTCCTACAGTATCAGTACAGATGAAGGAAATGAGATGAGGAGACCACTTAACAGTATTAAAGCTTTGACACAAAACAGTTCTAAACAACAGTTCAAAACAGCAGCTCCAAACAACAGTTCCAAACAACAGTTCTAAACAACAGTTCTAAACAACAGTTCTAAACAACAGTTCTAAACAACAGTTCTAAACAACAGTTCCAAACAACAGTTCCAAACAACAGCTCCAAACAACAGCTCCAAACAACAGTTCCAAACAGTTCCAAACAACAGCTCCAAACAACAGCTCCAAACAACAGCTCCAAACAACAGTTCTATACAACAGTTCCAAACAACAGCACCAAACAACAGTTCCAAACAACAGTTCCAAACAACAGCTCCAAACAACAGCTCCAAACAACAGCTCCATACAACAGTTCCAAACAACAGCACCAAGCAACAGTTCCAAGCAACAGTTCCAAACAACAGTTCCAAACAACAGTTCCAAGCAACAGCTCCAAGCAACAGTTCCAAACAACAGTTCCAAACAACAGTTCTAAACAACAGCTCCAAGCAACAGTTCCAAACAGCACCAAGCAACAGTTTCAAACAGTTCCAAACAACAGTTCCAAACAACAGCACCAAGCAACAGTTCCAAACTGTTCCAAACAGTTCTAAATAACAGTTCCAAACAACAGTTCCAAACAACAGTTCCAAACAACAGTTCCAAACAACAGTTCCAAACAACAGTTCCAAACAACAGTTCCAAACAACAGTTCCAAACAACAGTTCCAAACAACAGTTCCAAACACAAGTTCCAAGCAACAGTTCCAAACAACAACTCCATGCAACAACTCCATGCAACAGCACCAAGCAACAGTTCCAAACAACTGTTCCAAACAACCGTTCTAAATAACAGTTCCAAACAACAGTTCTAAACAGTTCCAAACAGCAGTTCCAAACAACAGTTCTAAACAACAGTCCCAAGCAACAGTTCCCAACAACAGTTCCCAACAACAGTTCCCAACAACAGTTCCCAACAACAGTTCCCAACAACAGTTCCCAACAACAGTTCCCAACAGTTCCCAACAACAGTTCCCAACAACAGTTCCCAACAGCAGTTCCAAACAGTTCTTAGCAACAGTTCCAAACAACAGTTCTTAACAACAGCTCCAAACAACAGTTCTAAACAGTTCCAAACAGCAGTTCCAAACAACAGTTCTTAGCAACAGTTCCAAACAACAGTTCCAAACAACAGTTCCAAACAACATTTCTAAACAACAATTCTAAACAGCACCAAGCAACAGTTCCAAACAACTGTACCAAACAACAGTTCTAAATAACAGTTCCAAACAACAGTTCCCAACAACAGTTCCAAACAACAGTTCCAAACAACAGTTCCAAACAACAGTTCCAAACAACAGTTCCCAACAACAGTTCCAAACAACAGTTCCAAACAACAGTTCCAAACAACAGTTCTTAGCAACAGTTTTAAACAACAGTTCTAAATAACAGTTCCAAACAACAGTTCCAAACAGCAGTTCCAAACAACAGTTCCAAACAACAGTTCTAAACAACAGCTCCAAGCAACAGTTCCAAACAACAGTTCCAAACAACAGCTCCAAACAACAGTTCCAAACAACAGTTCTAAACAGTTCCAAACAACAGTTCCAAACAACAGTTCCAAACAACAGTTCCAAACAACAGTTCTAAACAGTTCCAAACAGCAGTTCCAAACAACAGTTCCAAACAACAGTTCTAAACAACAGTGTAATGCTCCGGGTGTCGTGGGTGTGGAGTCAGACGCAGGAAACAGAGAGTGCAATACTGCGCTCTTTAATGCACTCACGCAACACTGGGTGCTCAAAACCAAATGCCCCAAACACGGGGGACGAAAACAGTACAGCAGAATACACGACCAGGAACAAACACGTTCCTCTACTACATAACCGAAGGTCACAATAATTAATCCCGCACAAAGAAACAGGCGGTCCGGCTGTCTAATAAAGCCCAACTAATGACTCACTAATAGGTGCTAACAATAAACATACAAGGAGGGGGAGGAAAGACAATCAGTGGCAGCTAATAGGCCGGTGACGATGACCGCCGAGCGCCACCCGACCGGGAAGGGGAGCCACCCTCGGTCGGACTCGTGACAAACAGCTCCAAACAACAGTTCCAAACAACAGTTCTAAACAACAATTCTAAACAGCACCAAGCAACAGTTCCAAACAACTGTTCCAAACAACAGTTCTAAATAACAGTTCCAAACAACAGTTCTAAATAACAGTTCCAAACAACAGTTCTAAACAGTTCCAAACAGCAGTTCCAAACAACAGTTCCAAGCAACAGTTCTAAACAACAGTCCCAAGCAACAGTTCTAAACAACAGTCCCAAGCAACAGTTCCCAACAACAGTTCCCAACAACAGTTCCCAACAACAGTTCCCAACAACAGTTCCCAACAACAGTTCCCAACAACAGTTCCCAACAGCAGTTCCCAACAGCAGTTCCAAACAGTTCTTAACAACAGTTCCAAACAACAGTTCCAAACAGCAGTTCCAAACAACAGTTCCAAACAACAGTTCCAAACAACAGTTCCAAACAACAGTTCCAAACAACAGTTCTAAACAACAGTTCTAAACAACAGTGTAATGCTCCGGGTGTCGTGGGTGTGGAGTCAGACGCAGGAAACAGAGTGCAATACTGCGCTCTTTAATGCACTCACGCAACACTGGGTGCTCAAAACCAAATGCCCCAAACATGGGGGACGAAAACAGTACAGCAGAATACATGACCAGGAACAAACACGTTCCTCTACTACATAACCGAAGGTCACAATAATTAATCCCGCTCAAAGAAACAGGCTGTCTAATAAAGCCCAACTAATGACTCACTAACAAGTGCTAACAATAAACATACAAGGAGGGGGAGGAAAGACAATCAGTGGCAGCTAATAGGCCGGTGACGATGACCGCCGAGCGCCACCCGACCGGGAAGGGGAGCCACCCTCGGTCGGACTCGTGACAAACAGCTCCAAGCAACAGTTCCAAACAACAGTTCTAAACAACAGTTCCAAACAACACTTCCAAACAACAGCTCCAAACAACAGCTCCAAACAACAGCTCCAAACAACAGTTCCAAACAACAGTTCCAAACAACAGTTCTAAACAACAGTGTAATGCTCTGGGTGTCGTGGGTGTGGAGTCAGACGCAGGAAACAGAGAGTGCAATACTGCGCTCTTTAATGCACTCACGCAACACTGGGTGCTCAAAACCAAATGCCCCAAACACGGGGGACGAAAACAGTACAGCAGAATACACGACCAGGAACAAACACGTTCCTCTACTACATAACCGAAGGTGACAATAATTAATCCCGCACAAAGAAACAGGCGGGCCGGCTGTCTAATAAAGCCCAACTAATGACTCACTAACAGGTGCTAACAATAAACATACAAGGAGGGGGAGGAAAGACAATCAGTGGCAGCTAATAGGCCGGTGACGATGACCGCCGAGCGCCACCCGACCGGGAAGGGGAGCCACCCTCGGTCGGACTCGTGACAAACAGCTCCAAGCAACAGTTCCAAACAACAGTTCTAAACAACAATTCTAAACAGCACCAAGCAACAGTTCCAAACAACAGTTCCAAACAACAGTTCCAAACAACAGTTCCAAACAACAGTTCCAAACAACAGTTCAACAGTTCCAAACAACAGTTCCAAACAACAGTTCTAAATAACAGTTCCAAACAACAGTTCTAAACAGTTCCAAACAGCAGTTCCAAACAACAGTCCCAAGCAACAGTTCTAAACAACAGTCCCAAGCAACAGTTCTAAACAACAGTCCCAAGCAACAGTTTTAAACAGTTCCCAACAACAGTTCCCAACAACAGTTCCCAACAACAGTTCTTAACAACAGTTCTTAACAACAGTTCTTAACAACAGTTCTTAACAACAGTTCTTAACAACAGTTCTTAACAACAGTTCCAAACAACAGTTCCAAACAACAGTTCCAAACAACAGTTCCAAACAGTTCCAAACAACAGTTCCAAACAACAGTTCCAAACAACAGTTCCAAACAACAGTTCCAAACAACAGTTCTAAACAACAGTGTAATGCTCCGGGTGTCGTGGGTGTGGAGTCAGACGCAGGAAACAGAGAGTGCAATACTGCGCTCTTTAATGCACTCACGCAACACTGGGTGCTCAAAACCAAATGCCCCAAACATGGGGGACGAAAACAGTACAGCAGAATACATGACCAGGAACAAACACGTTCCTCTACTACATAACCGAAGGTCACAATAATTAATCCCGCTCAAAGAAACAGGCTGTCTAATAAAGCCCAACTAATGACTCACTAACAGGTGCTAACAATAAACATACAAGGAGGGGGAGGAAAGACAATCAGTGGCAGCTAATAGGCCGGTGACGATGACCGCCGAGCGCCACCCGACCGGGAAGGGGAGCCACCCTCGGTCGGACTCGTGACAAACAGCTCCAAGCAACAGTTCCAAACAACAGCTCCAAACAACAGTTCCAAACAACAGTTCCAAACAACAGTTCCAAACAACAGCTCCAAACAACAGTTCCAAACAACAGCTCCAAACAACAGTTCCAAACAACAGTTCCAAACAACAGCTCCAAACAACAGTTCCAAACAACAGTTCCAAACAACAGTTCCAAACAACAGTTCCAAACAACAGTTCCAAACAACAGTTCCAAACAACAGTTCTAAACAACAGTTCTAAACAACAGTTCCAAACAACAGTTCCAAACAACAGTTCCAAGCAACAGTTCCAAACAACAGTTCCAAACAACATTTCCAAACAACAGTTCTAAACAACAGCGCCAAGCAACAGTTCCAAACAACAGTTCCAAACAACAGCACCAAGCAACAGTTTCAAACAGTTCCAAACAGTTCCAAACAGCAGTTCCAAACAACAGTTCCAAACAACAGTTCCAAACAACAGTTCTAAACAACAGCTCCAAGCAACAGTTCCAAACAGTTCCAAACAACAGCTCCATGCAACAGCTCCATGCAACAGTTCTAAACAACAGCTCCAAGCAACAGTTCCAAACAACAGTTCCAAACAACAGTTCTAAACAACAATTCTAAACAGCACCAAGCAACAGTTCCAAACAACTGTTCCAAACAGTTCCAAACAACAGTTCTAAACAGTTCCAAACAGCAGTTCCAAACAACAGTTCCAAACAACAGTTCCAAACAACAGTCCCAAGCAACAGTTCTAAACAACAGTTTTAAACTACAGTTCCCAACAACAGTTCCAAACAACAGTTCTAAACAACAGTGTAATGCTCCGGGTGTCGTGGGTGTGGAGTCAGACGCAGGAAACAGAGAGTGCAATACTGCGCTCTTTAATGCACTCACGCAACACTGGGTGCTCAAAACCAAATGCCCCAAACACGGGGGACGAAAACAGTACAGCAGAATACACGACCAGGAACAAACACGTTCCTCTACTACATAACCGAAGGTGACAATAATTAATCCCGCACAAAGAAACAGGCGGGCCGGCTGTCTAATAAAGCCCAACTAATGACTCACTAACAGGTGCTAACAATAAACATACAAGGAGGGGGAGGAAAGACAATCAGTGGCAGCTAATAGGCCGGTGACGACGGCCGCCGAGCGCCATCCGACCGGGAAGGGGAGCCACCCTCGGTCGGACTCGTGACAAACAGCTCCAAGCAACAGTTCCAAACAACAGCTCCAAACAACAGCTCCAAACAACAGCTCCAAACAACAGCTCCAAACAACAGCTCCAAACAACAGCTCCAAACAACAGCTCCAAACAACAGTTCCAAACAACAGCTCCAAACAACAGCTCCAAACAACAGTTCCAAACAACAGTTCTATACAACAGTTCCAAACAGCAACAAGCAACAGTTCCAAACAACAGTTCCAAACAACAGTTCCAAACAACAGTTCCAAACAACAGTTCTAAACAACAGCTCCAAGCAACAGTTCCAAACAACAGTTCCAAACAACAGCACCAAGCAACAGTTTCAAACAGTTCCAAACAACAGTTTTAAACAACAGTTCCAAACAACAGTTCCAAACAACAGTTCCAAACAACAGTTCTAAACAACAGTTCTAAACAACAGTTCTAAACAACAGCTCCAAGCAACAGCTCCATGCAACAGCTCCATGCAACAGCTCCATGCAACAGTTCTAAACAACAGCTCCATGCAACAGTTCTAAACAACAGCTCCAAGCAACAGTTCCAAACAACAGTTCTAAACAACAGTTCCAAACAACAGTTCTAAACAACAATTCTAAACAGCACCAAGCAACAGTTCCAAACAACTGTTCCAAACAACCGTTCTAAATAACAGTTCCAAACAACAGTTCTAAACAGTTCCAAACAACAGTTCTAAACAGTTCCAAACAACAGTTCCAAACAACAGTTCCAAACAACAGTTCCAAACAACAGTTCTAAACAACAGTCCCAAGCAACAGTTCTAAACAACAGTTTTAAACTACAGTTCCCAACAACAGTTCCCAACAACAGTTCCAAACAACAGTTCTAAACAACAGTGTAATGCTCCGGGTGTCGTGGGTGTGGAGTCAGACGCAGGAAACAGAGAGTGCAATACTGCGCTCTTTAATGCACTCACGCAACACTGGGTGCTCAAAACCAAATGCCCCAAACACGGGGGACGAAAACAGTACAGCAGAATACACGACCAGGAACAAACACGTTCCTCTACTACATAACCGAAGGTCACAATAATTAATCCCGCACAAAGAAACAGGCGGTCCGGCTGTCTAATAAAGCCCAACTAATGACTCACTAATAGGTGCTAACAATAAACATACAAGGAGGGGGAGGAAAGACAATCAGTGCCAGCTAATAGGCCGGTGACGATGACCGCCGAGCGCCACCCGACCGGGAAGGGGAGCCACCCTCGGTCGGACTCGTGACAAACAGCTCCAAGCAACAGTTCCAAACAACAGTTCTAAACAACAATTCTAAACAGCACCAAGCAACAGTTCCAAACAACTGTTCCAAACAACAGTTCTAAATAACAGTTCCAAACAACAGTTCTAAACAGTTCCAAACAGCAGTTCCAAACAACAGTTCCAAGCAACAGTTCTAAACAACAGTCCCAAGCAACAGTTCTAAACAACAGTCCCAAGCAACAGTCCCAAGCAACAGTTTTAAACAACAGTTCCCAACAACAGTTCCCAACAACAGTTCCCAACAACAGTTCTTAACAGTTCCAAACAGTTCTAAACAGTTCTAAACAGTTCCAAACAACAGTTCCAAGCCACAGCTCCAAGCCACAGCTCCAAGCCACAGCTCCAAGCCACAGCTCCAAGCCACAGCTCCAAACCACAGCTCCAAGCCACAGCTCCAAACAACATTTCCAAACAACAGTTCTAAACAACAGCGCCAAGCAACAGTTCCAAACAACAGTTCCAAACAACAGCACCAAGCAACAGTTTCAAACAGTTCCAAACAACAGTTCCAAACAACAGTTTTAAACAACAGTTTTAAACAGTTCTAAATAACAGTTCCAAACAACAGTTCCAAACAACAGTTCTAAACAACAGCTCCAAGCAACAGTTCCAAACAACAGTTCCAAACAACAGCTCCATGCAACAGCTCAATGCAACAGTTCTAAACAACAGCTCCAAGCAACAGTTCCAAACAACAGTTCCAAACAACAGTTCTAAACAACAATTCTAAACAGCACCAAGCAACAGTTCCAAACAACTGTTCCAAACAACCGTTCTAAATAACAGTTCCAAACAACAGTTCTAAACAGTTCCAAACAACAGTTCTAAACAGTTCCAAACAGCAGTTCCAAACAACAGTTCCAAACAACAGTTCTAAACAACAGTCCCAAGCAACAGTTCTAAACAACAGTTTTAAACTACAGTTCCCAACAACAGTTCCAAACAACAGTTCTAAACAACAGTGTAATGCTCCGGGTGTCGTGGGTGTGGAGTCAGACGCAGGAAACAGAGAGTGCAATACTGCGCTCTTTAATGCACTCACGCAACACTGGGTGCTCAAAACCAAATGCCCCAAACACGGGGGACGAAAACAGTACAGCAGAATACACGACCAGGAACAAACACGTTCCTCTACTACATAACCGAAGGTCACAATAATTAATCCCGCACAAAGAAACAGGCGGGCCGGCTGTCTAATAAAGCCCAACTAATGACTAACTAACAGGTGCTAACAATAAACATACAAGGAGGGGGAGGAAAGACAATCAGTGGCAGCTAATAGGCCGGTGACGACGACCGCCGAGCGCCATCCGACCGGGAAGGGGAGCCACCCTCGGTCGGACTCGTGACAAACAGCTCCAAGCAACAGTTCCAAACAACAGTTCTAAACAGTTCCAAACAGCAGTTCCAAACAACAGTTCCAAACAACAGTTCTAAACAACAGTGTAATGCTCCGGGTGTCGTGGGTGTGGAGTCAGACGCAGGAAACAGAGAGTGCAATACTGCGCTCTTTAATGCACTCACGCAACACTGGGTGCTCAAAACCAAATGCCCCAAACACGGGGGACGAAAACAGTACAGCAGAATACACGACCAGGAACAAACACGTTCCTCTACTACATAACCGAAGGTCACAATAATTAATCCCGCACAAAGAAACAGGCGGGCCGGCTGTCTAATAAAGCCCAACTAATGACTCACTAACAGGTGCTAACAATAAACATACAAGGAGGGGGAGGAAAGACAATCAGTGGCAGCTAATAGGCCGGTGACGACGACCGCCGAGCGCCATCCGACCGGGAAGGGGAGCCACCCTCGGTCGGACTCGTGACAAACAGCTCCAAGCAACAGTTCCAAACAACAGTTCTAAACAACAATTCTAAACAGTTCCCAACAACAGTTCCCAACAACAGTTCCCAACAACAGTTCCAAACAGCAGTTCCAAACAACAGTTCTTAACAACAGTTCCAAACAACAGTTCTTAACAACAGTTCCAAACAACAGTTCTAAACAGTTCCAAACAGCAGTTCCAAACAACAGTTCCAAACAACAGTTCCAAACAACAGTTCTAAACAACAGTGTAATGCTCCGGGTGTCGTGGGTGTGGAGTCAGACGCAGGAAACAGAGAGTGCAATACTGCGCTCTTTAATGCACTCACGCAACACTGGGTGCTCAAAACCAAATGCCCCAAACACGGGGGACGAAAACAGTACAGCAGAATACACGACCAGGAACAAACACGTTCCTCTACTACATAACCGAAGGTCACAATAATTAATCCCGCACAAAGAAACAGGCCGGCTGTCTAATAAAGCCCAACTAATGACTCACTAATAGGTGCTAACAATAAACATACAAGGAGGGGGAGGAAAGACAATCAGTGGCAGCTAATAGGCCAGTGACGATGACCGCCGAGCGCCATCCGACCGGGAAGGGGAGCCACCCTCGGTCGGACTCGTGACAAACAGCTCCAAGCAACAGTTCCAAACAACAGTTCTAAACAACAGCTCCAAACAACAGTTCCAAACAACAGCTCCAAACAACAGTTCCAAACAACAGTTCCAAACAACAGTTCCAAACAACAGTTCTAAACAACAGTTCCAAACAACAGTTCCAAACAACAGTTCTAAACAACAGCTCCAAGCAACAGCTCCAAACATGTCTCAATGCCAGTGGTGTAACACCAACCACTGTAGGAGACATACCTGACCTATCAGCCAGAGGGCCAGTGTAACGCCTCACAGACACCTACAGTTAATGCTAAATGTCTAAATGGCATTTCCTCATTACCGCAGATGGACAGGTACTATTCTCTCTCGCTCTCTCATTCTCTCTCTCTCTCTCTCTCTCTCTCTCTCCTCTCTCTCTCTCTCTCTCTCTCTCTCTCTCTCTCTCTGTGGGTTGTGCATGCGTACATATGTCTGTGTGTGTGGATTGTGTGTGCATACGTCTGTCTGTGTGTGTGGATTGTGCGCGCGTACGTCTGTCTGTGTGTATGGGTTGTGCATACGTCAGTGCGTATGTGTGTGTGTGGCTGTTATAGAGGCATGTAATCTCAGTGAATTAGGAGTCCTGTCTTACTATTGTCCTGGAGTCTGATGTTGGGCGATAGTTACCTCACACTGGCTGGCTGGCTAGCTGACTGACTGACTGACTGGCTGGCTGGCTGGCTGGCTCTGGCTGGCTGGCTGAATAGTTTCTTTTCATTTCATATTGTTTAATCTGGCACTCAGCCCAAACCATTCGCTTGTCCTGTTTTGATCTTTAAATATACAGTGGGAGAAAAAGTAGGAAGGTTATGAGTGGAGAGAAGAGAGCAGAAAGAGACAGGGGATTGGTGAAAGAGAGGTAGGTATGGAGGGAATTGGTGAGATGAACGGAGAGGTATAGGAGATGGGGGAGAGAGAACAGAATGTACACAGAGAGAGAGATAGAGACTGGTGTATGTATCTGAAAGCTGATCTGTCCCACTCAGAGAGCAGATCTTTCTGTGGACTATTGATTTAGGCCCGACCACCATCTCCCTCAGTCTACCAGTTCTGGAACCCTAGACGTTGCCTGTGGATACAGACCTAGGATCAGTTTACCATCCCCTAATCCTAACCCCAATCATAGGGATCAAAATACAAAAATCATTTCATCCACCCTTTGTTTTCCTACAGTATCAGTACAGATGAAGGAAATGAGATGAGGAGACCACTTAACAGTATTAAAGCTTTGACACAAAACAGTTCTAAACAACAGTTCAAAACAGCAGCTCCAAACAACAGTTCCAAACAACAGTTCTAAACAAAAGTTCCAAACAACAGTTCTAAACAAAAGTTCCAAACAACAGTTCTAAACAACAGTTCCAAACAACAGTTCCAAACAACAGTTCCAAACAACAGTTCCAAACAACAGTTCTAAACAACAGTTCCAAACAACAGCTCCAAGCAACAGTTCCAAACAACAGTTCTAAACAACAGTTCCAAAATAACAGTTCTATACAACAGCTCCAAGCAACAGTTCCAAACAACAGTTCCAAACAACAGTTCTAAACAACAGTTCCAAACAACAGTTCCAAACAACAGCTCCAAGCAACAGTTCCAAACAACAGTTCTAAAAAACAGTTCTAAACAACAGTTCCAAACAACAGTTCCAAACAACAGCTCCAAGCAACAGTTCCAAACAACAGTTCTAAACAACAGTTCCAAACAACAGTTCCAAACAACAGTTCCAAACAACAGTTCTAAACAACAGTTCCAAACAACAGTTCCAAACAACAGTTCCAAACATGTCTCTATGCCAGTGGTGTAACACTGTAGGAGACATACCTTACCTATCAGCCAGAGGGCCAGTGTAACGCCTCACAGACACCTACTGTTAATGCTAAATGTCTACAGTGGGACAAAAAAGTATTTAGTCAGCCACCAATTGTGCAAGTTCTCCCACTTAAAAAGATGAGAGAGGCCTGTAATTTTCATCATAGGTACACTTCAACTATGGCAGACAAAATAAGGGGAAAAAATCCAGAAAATCACATTGTAGGATTTTTTATGAATTTATTTGCAAATGATGGTGGAAAATAAGTATTTGGTCAATAACAAAAGTTTATCTCAATACTTTGTTATATACTCTTTGTTGGCAATGACAGAGGTCAAACGTTTTCTGTAAGTCTTCACAAGGTTTTCACACACTGTTGCTGGTATTTTGGCCCATTCCTCCATGCAGATCTCCTCTAGAGCAGTGATGTTTTGGGGCTGTTGCTGGGCAACACGGACTTTCAACTCCCTCCAAAGATTTTCTATTCGGTTGAGTTCTGGAGACTGGCTAGGCCACTCCAGGACCTTGAAATGCTTCTTACGAAGCCAATCCTTCGTTGCCCGGGCGGTGTGTTTGGGATCATTGTCATGCTGAAAGACCCAGCCACGTTTCATCTTCAATGCCCTTGCTGATGGAAGGAGGTTTTCACTCAAAATCTCACGATACATGGCCCCATTCATTCTTTCCTTTACACGGATCAGTCGTCCCGGTCCCTTTGCAGAAAAACAGCCCCAAAGCATGATGTTTCCACCCCCATGCTTCACAGTAGGTATGGTGTTCTTTGGATGCAACTCAGCATTCTTTGTCCTCCAAACACGACGAGTTGAGTTTTTACCAAAAAGTTATATTTTGGTTTCATCTGACCATATGACATTCTCCCAATCTTCTTCTGGATCATCCAAATGCTCTCTAGCAAACTTCTGACGGGCCTGGACATGCACTGGCTTAAGCAGGGGGACACGTCTTGCACTGCAGGATTTGAGTCCCTGGCGGTGTAGTGTGTTACTGATGTTAGGCTTTGATACTTTGGTCCCAGCTCTCTGCAGGTCATTCACTAGGTCCCCGCGTGTGGTTCTGGGATTTTTGCTCACCGTTCTTGTGATCATTTTGACCCCACGGGGTGAGATCTTGCGTGGAGCCCCAGATCGAGGGAGATTATCAGTGGTCTTGTATGTCTTCCATTTCCTAATAATTGCTCCCACAGTTGATTTGTTCAAACCAAGCTGCTTACCTATTGCAGATTCAGTCTTCCCAGCCTGGTGCAGGTCTACAATTTTGTTTCTGGTGTCCTTTGACAGCTCTTTGGTCTAGGCCATAGTGGAGTTTAGAGTGTGACTGTTTGAGGTTGTGGACAGGTGTCTTTTATACTTATAACAAGTTCAAACTGGTGCCATTAATACAGGTAACGAGTGGAGGACAGAGGAGCCTCTTAATTAAAGAAGAAGTTACAGGTCTGTGAGAGCCAGAAATCTTGCTTGTTTGTAGGTGACCAAATACTTATTTTCCACCATAATTTGCAAATAAATTCATTAAAAATCCTACAATGTGATTTTCTGGATTTTTTTTCTCATCTTGTCTGTCATAGTTGAAGTGTACCTATGATGAAAATTACAGGCCTCTCTCATCTTTTTAAGTGGTGGAACTTGCACAATTGGTGGCTGTCTAAATACTTTTTTGCCCCACTATAAATGGCATTTCCTCATTACCGCAGATGCACAGGTTCTGTTCTCTCTCTCTCTCTCTCTCTCTCTCTCTCTCTCTCTCTCTCTCTCTCTCTCTCTCTCTGTCTCTCTCTCTCCCTCTCTCTCTCTGTCTTTCTCTCTCTCTCTCTCTCTCCCTCTCTCTCTCTGTCTTTCTCTCTCTTTCTCTGTGTGTGTGTGGGTTGTGCATGCGTACATCTGTCTGTGTTTGTGGATTGTGCGTGCGTACGTCTGTCTGTGTGTATGGGTTGTGCATACGTCAGTGCGTATGCGTGTGTGTGGCTGTTATAGAGGCATGTAATCTCAGTGAATTATGAGTCCTGTCTTACTATAGTTCTGGAGTCTGATGTTGGGGGATAGTTACCTCACACTGGCTGGCTGACTGACTGACTTGCTGGCTGACTGGCTAGCTGACTGGCTAGCTCTGGCAGACTTGGCTGTCTGTCTGTTTGGCTGGCTGACTGACTGGCTGGCTGGCTCTGGCTGGCTGACTGGCTGGCTCTGGCTGGCTGACTGGCTGGCTCTGGCTGACTGGCCGTCTGACTGGCTGGCTGACTGGCTGGGTAACTGGCTGACTGGCTCTGGCTCTCCCTAATGTTTTACCTTACTGACACTTCTTTACCCTTCATCACAATTTAGCCCATTACTTAGATAGTCATCTGTTGATCTGAATTCAACCTCACAAGCAACATAATTTTTACCTTGAGCCTTAGACTTACTACTGTAGCTACTGTTTCAGTGTTCTGTTTGGATTTGTGTTCTGGTGTATCATACCAATTAGTTCAGTAACCTAGTAAGAGAGGACGGGTCTCTTGGGGTTAGTTCAGTTTGTTAGTTTCAGATTCACATACATCTGGTGGATGCAGATCAATTGACATGTTTAAAGATCCCCTTTTCTAAACATATCCCCTGTGTGTCAGTACTCAATCAGTATAAGTGTTTCTCTGGCTTGAAGGAGAGATCAGTTCCTCTCTCAGTTTCTCTCAAGGCCTAACCCTGACCTTAACACCTGCAGCTCAGCTGTCACATTTACATGATAGTCATTTAACATGTTCTTATTCAGAGCCACTTAGAACACAAGAGAGCGGAGGGCAAAGCTGCTCAGATAGGCCCATATAATAAAGTGTCCTTGAGAAATAGTGTCCTTGAGAAATAGTGTCCTTGAGAAATAGTGTCCTTGAGAAATAGTGTCCTTGAGAAATAGTGTCCTTGCATTTCAAAATCAACAAAGTATTCCTTTTGAAACATAAGGACTCTTTCTTTGCATGCACATCACAGTAAGTGCATTCAAATAAGAGGTCTGAACAACAGACTTCACATTGTCTGGTTCAAAATCCTGCCACATCATTCAGGTCCCTCACTAAGTGTATTACCTCATGTCTGACTCTGAATACCCTGGATGTTGACATTGTTTTTCTTTGTTTTCCTCCTCTTCTTCTTCTCCTCCTCCTCTTCCCCCTCCTCTTCTTCTTCTCTCCTCTCCTCTCCTCTCCTCTCCTCTCCTCTCCTCTCCTCTCCTCTCCTCTCCTCTCCTCTCCTCTCCTCTCCTCTCCTCTCCTCTCCTCTCCTCTCCTCTCCTCTCCTCTCCTCCTGTAGACAGTCCCATGGGCCATAGTGGAGGGTCAACAACAGAGTGGAGATGTTCAAAGAGAGGCCTCCTCCAGGTCAGTCACCTGTTCCAACCCTTTAATCCCAGCTGCTCTGCTGTAGTTGATGTGGTGTGTTAGGCCACCAAGGTAAAGATGAGGCTCCATGAGTCAGACAAGTATTTCACCAAACCACCAAGAGACATGAGGGAGTCAGTTGCTTATCACTAACGTGTAGTTCTTGTAGTATCTGATGATCATTTCCTTTAAAGGATCCATCTTTAATTGAAACAATATCAAAGCGTCCCCCTGCCTCTGTTTTGGTAAAAGGCCAGGGGTTGAGTTAATGCAGAATACTTTTGTGTTTTTTAGGCATTTTTCACGCATACAAAAAAGATCAAACGGATAATAAATATCTTGTTGCGTTTTGAAAACACAGATATAACATGCTTCTTATTGTCATTTCTGCTCAGCATCAGACTCATTTTGTGCTTCAGTAGCAATTCTTCAGTCGGATGAGAATTCACAAACAGGCGTCCTATCAACAGACAGTGGCTCTGACTGATATGTACTAACTTTTCTCTGGTACTTGTCTCCTTGTAGCCTAGTTTTCTCCTGTAAAATGCAAGAGTAACTTCAATCAAAACATCAGGACATGTAGCAGGCTACATTCTTTCTATGATAGACACTGTTCCTAGGCAGTCTTTGAAAATAAGAATTTGTTCTTAGCTGGCTTGCCTAGTTAAATAAAGGTAAAATAAAACAAAATACAAATTTGAAATATAATGGCCATGCATCGTTTTTGCAAAAAATACATAGGTTTTTAATTGTAATCTCATTTACTTGTGTGGCTGGTTGCCAAATAGCGTTGCACTTCTGTTGTCTGATGAAAGGGAAGCTATTGTCTGCAGAACGTGTTGTACTAATGTATTTCTGTGAATGAAAACTAGAGTTGCATGTACCTGATCACTCTGTTGAAGCAGAAAAACAGTGTTGACTATCCATTTAAAATGCAGGTGAAATGGGTTTAAAACACAGATTTTTTGATGGTGTGTTTTGAAAATTGATGGATGGGCCCTGAGAAATGTAACCACTCTCAAATTCATAGAAAGAGGTATGGATGTAAGGACTGACCAGCCATGATGTCAACATGATCGGTGTGTTTGTTTACATGTATATTGTTTACAAACATTGGGATAAAACAAACTTATATTCTGGGTTCTGATGGGGTACGACAGTTGAACTTAAGCTCATGGGGCATATGATTCATTTGTGAGTCCAAAAATGGATGTAGCAACTCCACATGTTGTTGTGGTCTCTGAGAAACAGACTGGACTTCCTGGACATGTGGAGGCTGGAGTAGTGATAGTCTGGTAGATGCTGTATTCAGAACAGTAGGTCAGAGAAGCAGACAGCAGGTACTGGAGAGACTGTATTCAGAACAGTAGGTCAGAGAAGCAGACAGCAGGTACTGGAGAGGCTGTATTCAGAACAGTAGGTCAGAGAAGCAGACAGTAAGTACTGTAGAGACTGTATTCAGAACAGTAGGTCAGAGAAGCAGACAGCAGGTACTGGAGAGGCTGTATGCAGAACAGTAGGTCAGAGAAGCAGACAGCAGGTACTGGAGAGGCTGTATTCAGAACAGTAGGTCAGAGAAGCAGACAGCAGGTACTGGAGAGGCTGTATTCAGAACAGTAGGTCAGAGAAGCAGACAGCAGGTACTGGAGAGGCTCTAAGCACATTCAAGTTGTTTCTGGAATTACATGCCCAAGGTCATCTGCCGAATGTGTGTGTGTGTGTTTACTTTATGCCACAGTTCAACAGCGAGGGAATGTTAAAAGCCTTTTTATGGATCTATGGCAGCACGTGTGTGTGTGTGTATGTGTGTGTGTGTGTGTGTGTGTGTGTGTGTGTGTGTGTGTGTGTGTGTGTGTGTGTGTATAAATCAGAGAGAAGTGTGTGTTTAGCAGTCTGGATGTGTCCTCTAATGCCACGAGACTCCCCACACACGGCACGTGCCCAGAACTCTTTATCCCCGCTGCAGTGTCTCCTCTCCCCTCCCATTCCTTACCAACACTCAGGCAACTGGGCTGCTGTGAGAGTCACCTTGGCTCCGTATGCCAGCACAGCTGCATCTCCCTCCTCATGGCTAGATCCAAGATGGCACCCAGTTTCTCCCTGCAGTGACCTGCTTCTCTCACACCTCTGCAGAGGCAGTTGCCCTGACAACGTCAACGACAGCCTGCTATTGGTTGAAACCCTCTGCAAACGGACAGCCTTGGTGATTATGTCATGCAGAGACAGCTTCTCTGTGTTATTGTGAGGAGGACAATGTTTATGTAATTGGTGCCAGGGAAGGCACGTCCAAGGAATTGTTTAGGGTACCCAATAATGCAGTAGCACGTTGAAGATGTACTGTATCCAATTCCCAATATCATCATATGAATCACTTTATTACAGTGACTTGTAATGTTATTTAACATGACTAAAGTTAATCAGCGGAATCAGAGTCGTGTAGCCTAAAGGTTCAGGGGCATAACGTTCTGATGCCCCCTACATTCAAACAATTGGTCTTTAGCCTGTTGAAAGGAAATACAACGTTCCGTCATTAGACTTGGCGACAGGCTCTGATGAAGATGCTGCTACTTCAGGTTCCAGTCATTTACAGTGTGGTAACGGCACCATCAGCATCTCATTCATAGTGACATGAAGGCACCGCTTACAGCATCACAGAGAGAGTGGAGCTGGCAGCACAGCATCACAGAGAGAGTGGAGCTGGCAGCACAGCATCACAGCCAATGACCTCAGTGGTTCTGCAGCAGAGAGAGAAGTGAGAGAGAGAGAGAGAGAGAAGTGAGAGAGAGAGCGGGGGAGAGGGGGAGGGGGAGAGAAGCGGTAATGGTATGACACACTCCTAATCTATAACCGGAGACGCAGACGGGACAGGACTGGACCAAGAGTGTTCGGTGCAGCTCCCGGAGCGTCTGTCTGTCTCTGCACAAGATGCTCAGCAGAACCGGGGAAAACCTATCGACCGATTAACTACGTTAGAGGGCCTGTTATGTTAAGGAAGAGAGTCAGAATGACTATCCCCAAAGATATTCCTGAAAAGTGGTTCCCCATCGTTCTTCCACTGCAACAGAAGAAACAACAAGGACTAGCTGCTAAAACCAAGAAGACGTGGACAGGTACTTCTGTTTGCCACAGTCACGTCAGTCATCTGTTTTATATGCAGTGTGTGTCTGTTTGTTCATTGGATGGGGAAATGTGCTGTAGCTTCCATCTATATGATTTATTGTGTTCTGTCTGATGACAGACAGGATCTCCTTGCTATGTGAATAAACCATTCTACATCTCATCTGTTTGTGTCAGTATTCAGTCCCTCTCATCTCATGATTTCTCACATCTCTGCAGTGTCCCCCATCTCCATCACTGTGTGTATCTCTGTGTGTGTCTCTGTGTGTGTATGTGTATGTGTGTGTAAGTGTATGTGTGTGTGTGTATGTGTACGTGTGTGTGTGTGTGTCTGTGTGTGCGTGTGTGTGTGTGTGTATGTGTGTGTGTGTCTCTCTGTGTGTACGTATGTGTGTGTGTGTGTGTGTGTGAATGTGTGTGTGTGTGTGTGTGTGTGTGTATGTGTGTGTACGACACTAAATTCTTCTTCTTCGGGTGAGACAGCCCAGGGCGGTGGGACACTGATCCATCTTATAGGCACCAGTCACAGACACTGCACTGCTTCTCCCTAACCTTTTACCTTGAATCTCATCGTGTGTGTGTGTGTTTACAAAGTAAACAATGGGACAGTATCAGACAGACCGTCCTCAGGGTTCAGTTAGGGAACATCTACTAGATAGAACATTGAATGTGTGTGTAGATAGTATAGTGTGTGTGTGTTGGTGTGTGTGAATGTGTGTGTAGATAGCATAGTGTGTGTGTGTTGGTGTGTGTGTGTAGATAGAATAGTGCATGTGTGTTGGTGTGTGTGAATGTGTGTGTAGATAGCATACTGTGTGTGTGTTGGTGTGTGTGTGTGTATGTGTGTGAAGATAGAATAGTGCATGTGTGTGTGAATGTGTGTGTAGATAGCATAGTGCATGTGTGTTGGTGTGTGTGAATGTGTGTGTAGATAGAATAGTGCATGTGTGTTGGTGTGTGTGTAGATAGAATAGTGCATGTGTGTTGGTGTGTGTGAATGTGTGTGGCCACGGGTGAGTCTAAGAACTGGTGCGTCAGGAATTTGTGGCAGGCGCCGTCATGTCTAGAGAAAGAGGGAGAAAGGGGAGAAGGGGACGAGAGGGAGAGAAGGAGAGAGAGCTCCCCTGTGGATCTGCCTCTCTCATGGTAACACAGATCCATACATCATGCCTCCACTCACTCACACTATCCTCTCAACAGGATGATAGTAGCTTGTAGAATCATCCAGGCCTTGCTGTTATGATCTGTGATAAGTCTAACCTAGTTCCTATGCTGTAGATGTCTCTGTGTCCCAGTAAAGAGGTTTAAAGGCTGGATAATGGGCTTCTGTATTGTCCTGCTGCGTAGCTCTGAGAGGCACTGTGGCTGGAGGCTGGAGCGTCCTGCTGCGTAGCTCTGAGAGGCACTGTGGCTGGAGGCTGGAGCGTCCTGCTGCGTAGCTCTGAGAGGCACTGTGGCTGGAGGCTGGAGCTTCCTGCTGCGTAGCTCTGAGAGGCACTGTGGCTGGAGGCTGGAGCGTCCTGCTGCGTAGCTCTGAGAGGCACTGTGGCTGGAGGCTGGAGCTTCCTGCTGCGTAGCTCTGAGAGGCACTGTGGCTGGAGGCTGGAGCGTCCTGCTGCGTAGCTCTGAGAGGCACTGTGGCTGGAGGCTGGAGCGTGCTGCTGCGTAGCTCTGAGAGGCACTGTGGCTGGAGGCTGGAGCGTCCTGCTGCGTAGCTCTGAGAGGCACTGTGGCTGGAGCGTGCTGCTGAGTAACTCTGAGAGGCACTGTGGCTGGAGGATGGAGTGTCCTGCTACGTAGCTCTGAGAGGCACTGTGGCTGGAGGCCGGAGCGTCCTGCTGCGTAGCTCTGAGAGGCACTGTGGCTGGAGGCTGGAGCTTCCTGCTGCGTAGCTCTGAGAGGCACTGTGGCTGGAGGCCGGAGCGTCCTGCTGCGTAGCTCTGAGAGGCACTGTGGCTGGAGGCTGGGGCATCCTGCTGCGTAACTCTGAGAGGCACTCTGGCTGGAGGCTGGAGCGTGCTGCTGCGTAGCTCTGAGAGGCACTGTGGCTGGAGGATGGAGCGTGCTGCTGCGTGAGGCTGCCGGGCTCTTGAGGTTGTCAGGAAGGGGGCTGTATAAATGCTTAATGGGCCTGGCTAAAGCCGCACAATGGGTTGGACCGGGACAGGCTTGACTTGGATGGCTTTGGCATTTGCAAAATGGGTTTGGAAGAGAAGCTGTGATTGGCAGGCCTGTATATCTCGATCTACCTGCTGTTATGCTGTTATGTGACCAACCTACCTGTCTGCCAGCTGGCAGATGGCTGTTATGTGACCAACCTACCTGTCTGCCAGCTGGCAGATGGCTGTTATGTGACCAACCTACCTGTCTGCCAGCGGGCAAATGGCTGTTATGTGACCAACCTACCTGTCTGCCAGCTGGCAGATGGCTGTTATGTGACCAACCTACCTGTCTGCCAGCGGGCAAATGGCTGTTATGTGACCAACCTACCTGTCTGCCAGCGGGCAAATGGCTGTTATGTGACCAACCTACCTGTCTGCCAGCGGGCAAATGGCTGTTATGTGTCCAACCTACCTGTCTGCCAGCGGGCAAATGGCTGTTATGTGACCAACCTACCTGTCTGCCAGTGGGCAAATGGCTGTTATGTGACCAACCTACCTGTCTGCCAGCGGGCAAATGGCTGTTATGTGACCAACCTACCTGCCTGCCAGCTGGCAAATGGCTGTTATGTGACCAACCTACCTGACTGCCAGCGGGCATGGGGCTGTTATGTGTCCAACCTACCTGCCTGCCAGCGGGCATGGGGCTGTTATGTGACCAACCTACCTGCCTGCCAGCGGGCAAATGGCTGTTATGTGACCAACCTACCTGCCTGCCAGAGGGCATGGGGCTGTTATGTGACCAATCTACCTGCCTGCCAGCGGGCAAATGGCTGTTATGTGTCCAACCTACCTACCTGCCAGCGGGCATGGGGCTGTTATGTGACCAACCTATCTGCCTGCCAGCGGGCAAATGGCTGTTATGTGACCAACCTAGCTGCCTGCCAGCTGGCAAATGGCTGTTATGTGTCCAACCTACCTGCCTGCCAGCTGGCAAATGGCTGTTATGTGTCCAACCTACCTTTCTGCCAGCGGGCAAATGGCTGTTATGTGACCAACCTACCTGCCTGCCAGCTGGCAAATGGCTGTTATGTGACCAACCTACCTGCCTGCCAGCTGGCAAATGGCTGTTATGTGACCAACCTACCTGCCTGCCAGCTGGCAAATGGCTGTTATGTGACCAACCTACTTGTTTGACAGCTGGCAAATGGCTGTTATGTGTCCAACCTACCTGTCTGCCAGCGGGCAAATGGCTGTTATGTGACCAACCTACTTGTCTGCCAGCTGGCAAATGGCTGTTATGTGACCAACCTACCTGCCTGCCAGCTGGCAAATGGCTGTTATGTGACCAACCTACTTGTCTGCCAGCTGGCAAATGGCTGTTATGTGTCCAACCTACCTGTCTGCCAGCGGGCAAATGGCTGTTATGTGACCAACCTACTTGTCTGCCAGCTGGCAAATGGCTGTTATGTGACCAACCTACCTGCCTGCCAGCTGGCAAATGGCTGTTATGTGTCCAACCTACCTGCCTGCCAGCTGGCAAATGGCTGTTATGTGACCAACCTACTTGTCTGCCAGCTGGCAAATGGCTGTTATGTGTCCAACCTACCTGTCTGCCAGCGGGCAAATGGCTGTTATGTGACCAACCTACTTGTCTGCCAGCTGGCAAATGGCTGTTATGTGTCCAACCTACCTGTCTGCCAGCGGGCGAATGGCTGTTATGTGACCAACCTACTTGTCTGCCAGCTGGCAAATGGCTGTTATGTGACCAACCTACCTGCCTGCCAGCTGGCAAATGGCTGTTATGTGTCCAACCTACCTGTCTGCCAGCGGGCATGGGGCTGTTATGTGACCAACCTACCTGCCTGCCAGCTGGCAAATGGCTGTTATGTGACCAACCTACTTGTCTGCCAGCTGGCAAATGGCTGTTATGTGTCCAACCTACCTGTCTAACAGCGGGCAAATGGCTGTTATGTGACCAACCTACTTGTCTGCCAGCTGGCAAATGGCTGTTATGTGACCAACCTACCTGCCTGCCAGCTGGCAAATGGCTGTTATGTGTCCAACCTACCTGTCTGCCAGCGGGCATGGGGCTGTTATGTGACCAACCTACCTGCCTGCCAGCTGGCAAATGGCTGTTATGTGACCAACCTACCTGCCTGCCAGCTGGCAAATGGCTGTTATGTGACCAACCTACTTGTCTGCCAGCTGGCAAATGGCTGTTATGTGTCCAACCTACCTGTCTGCCAGCGGGCAAATGGCTGTTATGTGACCAACCTACTTGTCTGCCAGCTGGCAAATGGCTGTTATGTGTCCAACCTACCTGTCTGCCAGCGGGCAAATGGCTGTTATGTGACCAACCTACTTGTCTGCCAGCTGGCAAATGGCTGTTATGTGACCAACCTACCTGCCTGCCAGCTGGCAAATGGCTGTTATGTGACCAACCTACTTGTCTGCCAGCTGGCAAATGGCTGTTATGTGTCCAACCTACCTGTCTGCCAGCGGGCAAATGGCTGTTATGTGACCAACCTACTTGTCTGCCAGCTGGCAAATGGCTGTTATGTGACCAACCTACCTGCCTGCCAGCTGGCAAATGGCTGTTATGTGACCAACCTACTTGTCTACCAGCTGGCAAATGGCTGTTATGTGTCCAACCTACCTGTCTGCCAGCGGGCAAATGGCTGTTATGTGACCAACCTACTTGTCTGCCAGCTGGCAAATGGCTGTTATGTGACCAACCTACCTGCCTGCCAGCTGGCAAATGGCTGTTATGTGTCCAACCTACCTGTCTGCCAGCGGGCATGGGGCTGTTATGTGACCAACCTACCTGCCTGCCAGCGGGCATGGGGCTGTTATGTGACCAACCTACCTGCCTGCCAGCGGGCAAATGGCTGTTATGTTTCCAACCTACCTGCCTGCCAGCGGGCATGGGGCTGTTATGTGTCCAACCTACCTGTCTGCCAGCTGGCAGATGGCTGTTATGTGTCCAACCTACCTGTCTGCCAGCGGGCAAATGGCTGTTATGTGACCAACCTACCTGCCTGCCAGCTGGCAAATGGCTGTTATGTGACCAACCTACCTGCCTAGCTGGCAAATGGCTGTTATGTGTCCAACCTACCTGTCTGCCAGCGGACAAATGGCTGTTATGTGACCAACCTACTTGTCTGCCAGCTGGCAAATGGCTGTTATGTGTCCAATCTACCTGCCTGCCAGCATCCATGGGGCTGTTATGTGTCTAACCTACCTGCAGCCTGCCAGCGGGCATGGGGCTGTTATGTGTCCAACCTACCTGCCTGCCTGCCAACGGGCATGGGGCTGTTATGTGTCCATCCTACCTGCCTGCCTGCCAGCGGGCATGGGGCTGTTATGTGTCCAACCTACCTGCCTGCCTGCCAGCGGGCATGGGGCTGTTATGTGTCCAACCTACCTGTCTGCCAGCGGGTAAATGGCTGTTATGTGACCAACCTACCTCCCTGCCAGCGGGCAAATGGCTGTTATGTGACCAACCTACCTGCCTGCCAGCTGGCAAATGGCTGTTATGTGTCCAACCTACCTGTCTGCCAGCGGGCATGGGGCTGTTATGTGACCAACCTACCTGCCTGCCAGCTGGCAAATGGCTGTTATGTGACCAACCTACCTGCCTGCCAGCTGGCAAATGGCTGTTATGTGACCAACCTACTTGTCTGCCAGCTGGCAAATGGCTGTTATGTGTCCAACCTACCTGTCTGCCAGCGGGCAAATGGCTGTTATGTGACCAACCTACTTGTCTGCCAGCTGGCAAATGGCTGTTATGTGTCCAACCTACCTGTCTGCCAGCGGGCAAATGGCTGTTATGTGACCAACCTACTTGTCTGCCAGCTGGCAAATGGCTGTTATGTGACCAACCTACCTGCCTGCCAGCTGGCAAATGGCTGTTATGTGACCAACCTACTTGTCTGCCAGCTGGCAAATGGCTGTTATGTGTCCAACCTACCTGTCTGCCAGCGGGCAAATGGCTGTTATGTGACCAACCTACTTGTCTGCCAGCTGGCAAATGGCTGTTATGTGACCAACCTACCTGCCTGCCAGCTGGCAAATGGCTGTTATGTGACCAACCTACTTGTCTACCAGCTGGCAAATGGCTGTTATGTGTCCAACCTACCTGTCTGCCAGCGGGCAAATGGCTGTTATGTGACCAACCTACTTGTCTGCCAGCTGGCAAATGGCTGTTATGTGACCAACCTACCTGCCTGCCAGCTGGCAAATGGCTGTTATGTGTCCAACCTACCTGTCTGCCAGCGGGCATGGGGCTGTTATGTGACCAACCTACCTGCCTGCCAGCGGGCATGGGGCTGTTATGTGACCAACCTACCTGCCTGCCAGCGGGCAAATGGCTGTTATGTTTCCAACCTACCTGCCTGCCAGCGGGCATGGGGCTGTTATGTGTCCAACCTACCTGTCTGCCAGCTGGCAGATGGCTGTTATGTGTCCAACCTACCTGTCTGCCAGCGGGCAAATGGCTGTTATGTGACCAACCTACCTGCCTGCCAGCTGGCAAATGGCTGTTATGTGACCAACCTACCTGCCTAGCTGGCAAATGGCTGTTATGTGTCCAACCTACCTGTCTGCCAGCGGACAAATGGCTGTTATGTGACCAACCTACTTGTCTGCCAGCTGGCAAATGGCTGTTATGTGTCCAATCTACCTGCCTGCCAGCATCCATGGGGCTGTTATGTGTCTAACCTACCTGCAGCCTGCCAGCGGGCATGGGGCTGTTATGTGTCCAACCTACCTGCCTGCCTGCCAACGGGCATGGGGCTGTTATGTGTCCATCCTACCTGCCTGCCTGCCAGCGGGCATGGGGCTGTTATGTGTCCAACCTACCTGCCTGCCTGCCAGCGGGCATGGGGCTGTTATGTGTCCAACCTACCTGTCTGCCAGCGGGTAAATGGCTGTTATGTGACCAACCTACCTCCCTGCCAGCGGGCAAATGGCTGTTATGTGACCAACCTACCTGCCTGCCAGCGGGCAAATGGCTGTTATGTGACCAACCTACCTGTCTGCCAGCGGACAAATGGCTGTTATGTGACCAACCTACTTGTCTGCCAGCTGGCAAATGGCTGTTATGTGTCCAATCTACCTGCCTGCCAGCATCCATGGGGCTGTTATGTGTCTAACCTACCTGCAGCCTGCCAGCGGGCATGGGGCTGTTATGTGTCCAACCTACCTGCCTGCCTGCCAACGGGCATGGGGCTGTTATGTGTCCATCCTACCTGCCTGCCTGCCAGCGGGCATGGGGCTGTTATGTGTCCAACCTACCTGCCTGCCTGCCAGCGGGCATGGGGCTGTTATGTGTCCAACCTACCTGTCTGCCAGCGGGTAAATGGCTGTTATGTGACCAACCTACCTCCCTGCCAGCGGGCAAATGGCTGTTATGTGACCAACCTACCTGCCTGCCAGCGGGCAAATGGCTGTTACGTGACCAACCTACCTGCCTGCCAGCGGGCAAATGGCTGTTATGTGACCAACCTACCTGCCTGCCAGCGGGCAAATGGCTGTTATGTGACCAACCTACCTGCCTGCCAGCGGGCAAATGGCTGTTATGTGACCAACCTACCTGCCTGCCAGCGGGCAAATGGCTGTTATGTGACCAACCTACCTGCCTGCCAGCGGGCAAATGGCTGTTATGTGACCAACCTACCTGCCTGCCAGCGGGCAAATGGCTGTTATGTGACCAACCTACCTGCCTGCCAGCGGGCAAATGGCTGTTATGTGACCAACCTACCTGCCTGCCAGCGGGCAAATGGCTGTTATGTGACCAACCTACCTGCCTGCCAGTGGGCAAATGGCTGTTATGTGACCAACCTACCTCCCTGCCAGCGGGCAAATGGCTGTTATGTGACCAACCTACCTGCCTGCCAGCGGGCAAATGGCTGTTATGTGACCAACCTACCTGCCTGCCAGCGGGCAAATGGCTGTTATGTGACCAACCTACCTGCCTGCCAGCGGGCAAATGGCTGTTATGTGACCAACCTACCTCCCTGCCAGCGGGCAAATGGCTGTTATGTGACCAACCTACCTGCCTGCCAGCGGGCAAATGGCTGTTATGTGACCAACCTACCTGCCTGCCAGCGGGCAAATGGCTGTTATGTGACCAACCTACCTGCCTGCCAGCGGGCAAATGGCTGTTATGTGACCAACCTACCTGCCTGCCAGCGGGCAAATGGCTGTTATGTGACCAACCTACCTGCCTGCCAGCGGGCAAATGGCTGTTATGTGACCAACCTACTTGCCTGCCAGCGGGCAAATGGCTGTTATGTGACCAACCTACCTGCCTGCCAGTGGGCAAATGGCTGTTATGTGACCAACCTACCTCCCTGCCAGCGGGCAAATGGCTGTTATTTGACCAACCTACCTCCCTGCCAGTGGGCAAATGGCTGTTATGTGACCAACCTACCTCCCTGCCAGCGGGCAAATGGCTGTTATGTGACCAACCTACCTCCCTGCCAGCGGGCAAATGGCTGTTATGTGACCAACCTACCTCCCTGCCAGCGGGCAAATGGCTGTTATGTGACCAACCTACCTGCCTGCCAGCGGGCAAATGGCTGTTACGTGACCAACCTACCTGCCTGCCAGCGGGCAAATGGCTGTTATGTGACCAACCTACCTGCCTGCCAGCGGGCAAATGGCTGTTATGTGACCAACCTACCTGCCTGCCAGCGGGCAAATGGCTGTTATGTGACCAACCTACCTGCCTGCCAGCGGGCAAATGGCTGTTATGTGACCAACCTACCTGCCTGCCAGCGGGCAAATGGCTGTTATGTGACCAACCTACCTGCCTGCCAGCGGGCAAATGGCTGTTATGTGACCAACCTACCTGCCTGCCAGCGGGCAAATGGCTGTTATGTGACCAACCTACCTGCCTGCCAGCGGGCAAATGGCTGTTATGTGACCAACCTACCTGCCTGCCAGTGGGCAAATGGCTGTTATGTGACCAACCTACCTCCCTGCCAGCGGGCAAATGGCTGTTATGTGACCAACCTACCTGCCTGCCAGCGGGCAAATGGCTGTTATGTGACCAACCTACCTGCCTGCCAGCGGGCAAATGGCTGTTATGTGACCAACCTACCTGCCTGCCAGCGGGCAAATGGCTGTTATGTGACCAACCTACCTCCCTGCCAGCGGGCAAATGGCTGTTATGTGACCAACCTACCTGCCTGCCAGCGGGCAAATGGCTGTTATGTGACCAACCTACCTGCCTGCCAGCGGGCAAATGGCTGTTATGTGACCAACCTACCTGCCTGCCAGCGGGCAAATGGCTGTTATGTGACCAACCTACCTGCCTGCCAGCGGGCAAATGGCTGTTATGTGACCAACCTACCTGCCTGCCAGCGGGCAAATGGCTGTTATGTGACCAACCTACTTGCCTGCCAGCGGGCAAATGGCTGTTATGTGACCAACCTACCTGCCTGCCAGTGGGAAAATGGCTGTTATGTGACCAACCTACCTCCCTGCCAGCGGGCAAATGGCTGTTATGTGACCAACCTACCTCCCTGCCAGTGGGCAAATGGCTGTTATGTGACCAACCTACCTCCCTGCCAGCGGGCAAATGGCTGTTATGTGACCAACCTACCTCCCTGCCAGCGGGCAAATGGCTGTTATGTGACCAACCTACCTCCCTGCCAGCGGGCAAATGGCTGTTATGTGACCAACCTACCTGCCTGCCAGCGGGCAAATGGCTGTTACGTGACCAACCTACCTGCCTGCCAGCGGGCAAATGGCTGTTATGTGACCAACCTACCTGCCTGCCAGCGGGCAAATGGCTGTTATGTGACCAACCTACCTGCCTGCCAGCGGGCAAATGGCTGTTATGTGACCAACCTACCTGCCTGCCAGCGGGCAAATGGCTGTTATGTGACCAACCTACCTGCCTGCCAGCGGGCAAATGGCTGTTATGTGACCAACCTACCTGCCTGCCAGCGGGCAAATGGCTGTTATGTGACCAACCTACCTGCCTGCCAGCGG